>NW_026888835.1:0-120052 GCF_032173495.1 Musca vetustissima
TATTTTTAATTTCAATACAAGGCGTGGATTAAAAAAAAATCGACAATCATAAGAAAAACCAGTGAGCGGAGCAGTATAGTCGGACGGGGCCGACCATACGATACCCTACACAACTACCACGGAACTCAAATTTTTTTGCGGATGTTTATTCCGAGCCTGGGCAATATTTCGTGATATTTTCCCCCTCTTGTCCGATTAGAGGTAAACAGCACCTCACCGTGACATATTTTCCGAATATTTCGAGTATTCAGTACAGCTATTGTCCAGATTCCAGATTCTTTCGGCTTTCATTTGTGGTCTATAGATCGACTCGAAAATAAAACAAAAAATTAAGTTTTCGGTCCACTTTATTCCAAAATTATTATCTGATCATCACCGAAAATTATAGGCGTGGTCCTTGACCATAACTGGAACCTCATGGAACATTTCAAAGCGATCAGCGCTATATTTCCGTCCTCCAGTATGGTAATGGGTTACTAAATAATATACGTATACGGAGATACCTGTAAATATTTAGGTGTAACTGCCACATCCGAGCACATACAACAATATAATTGGTATTGATTTAAAGGTCAACCACTCCTCTTGGAAATAAAATCAACTTCTCGGGTCTATGATCATCAGGGACAAATATATACGCTGTAGAATACAAATTTTGTCATTTTTCACACAAAAGTCAGGGTCCATTTGGCCCGCTAAATATTGACCGATCTTTATCAAAACATGCATGCTTATTCTTTGGCCCGATCCGCTTCTCCATGCAAAATTTCGAGATGTTCGAGCCATTACTACGGCCTCTGGAGCGACCAGAAAAACCGACAAAAATTTAGTATTTGGTCCATTTCATCCCCTAAATATTAACCGATCTTTCCCAAAAACAATAGGGGTCTTCATTGGCCAGAACCCATCCTACATGCAAAATTTCGTGAAGATTGGTCCATAACTGTGGCCTGTATCGTGTTTACAAATTATAATGGACAGACGGACGGACGGACACACATGTCTAGATCGGTTCAGCTAGTCGAGATATGACGATCGGTATACTTAAAGGTGGGTCTGGGACCAATGTTTCGCGGCGTTACAAACTCTTGGGGCTGCACAAAGCTATAATACCCTGACAACATAGTTGTGTAGGGTATAAAAATTTCATATAATGGTTTCAACATACACCTGTCTGCTAGCCAAGTGCGTATGTGAATTACCCCATATAGTCTTCCATCATTTGAACGAATGAATAAAGAGATACCCGCATCAGCTTCAATGTTAAAACTTCAAGATTTTGTTGTGTGTGAATCTAAAGAGAATGAAAGGAAAAAAACACAATAAGATTTATGATATATTCCGTTGAAATGTGCAACTTGTTGCAAATACTCTATATGTGGTAGAAAAACAGACGTTTGAACTATGTGTGTTTTTTGGAGCCATGGCAGCTTTTAAGACAAAGTGCTTCAGGATGCTTAAATACATCATCGCCAAGTTCTTCTTCTTTTTCGTAGAACAAAAAAAGGGGCGTCTTTTTAGTTTTCTGCTTCTTTTTCTACTCTCTTGTATTAGGAAACTGGGTCAACAGGTTTGCTTGAGAGGGATCTAAACGCTGTGTGCTGTCAAAATTATTGATGTGCCGATTTTCAAAAAAAAAAAAAAGGGAAAAAAGAAAAACGACTTGAAATATTTCCCACACCTTGGTTTCGTTTTTTGTTGTTCAGCCATTTGTGGACCCCAATAAAAATGCCATAAATAAATCTGGTTCGAATGCCATATTGTATTTCAAATCGACGGAACACGCCTGCAACATTGTTTTGCAGTGCCGACCACTTTAATGTGAAATTGATACGACATACATTACGTGCTCCAAATGGGCTGCACTTTTATTTTCGCTTCGCTACTTTTCCACTTCGCTTTTTGTTTGTTTTCCTGTAAGAAAGCTCGCGGTGTTGTTGGTTTCCTTTACATTAATGGTTTTTCCTTTTCATTTATTTTCTATGTCGAAGATGGAATATTTCCATCAATTTCCACATTTCAACATTAACAAAAATGTTAATTTTGTTTTGAATGGAATTTTATTTTTTTAGATTGAAATTGAAGGAAATTAATTTAAATTACGGTAGTAGGTAACTGAATTAAATAAAAATAATTTTTTAAAGTTCCAAGGTCGGAAAAATTATATATTAAAAAATGTATAATTGTACGAAAAAATATTTTCAAAAAACCCACGCCTCTATAGCTGCTTACTAACTTACTTTGCTGGCTTGTTACAGAACGGTTTTTCCATAAGCCGAGTTTAAAAATGATTTCCAAGCGCGTCTCGTCTCGTGCGCATTTCCTCCAATTTGAAAGACCACGTTCCAAGATGTTGTTTTCCATTTGGTCTTTCCATCTAATTCCTGGCTTTCCCCTTCTACGAGTACCATGAGTAGGCTTGCTTTTATATGCCTTTTGAGCTGGGCCATCGTAGTCGCTGCAGCTCAATACGACTGACTATTTCGATGTCCGCGTATAAATTGTAAAGCTCGTGGTTTATTCGACGCCGATATTCACCGTCGACGCGGGTCGGACCGTAGATCTTTAGGAGAAATTTTCTTTCAAACACCCCAAGAGCTGCTTCATCTGCTTGTGTAAGTAACAGCGTCTTGTAAAGTGTGAGTTTGGTCTGGCGGGAAGTGGCCTTGTTTCTAAACTGCTTACTTAGATTGTGATGGCCAACAGATGTAGATGTAGCATCGGTATTGTAGCGGTATTACAGGGCTCTGAGGTGTCCTTTCCAACATAAACTGCTGATCTTGTACCAGTTAAAGTTATCCTGCATAGCCGAATTAATTTTGCAGGAATGCCAAAGGCAGACATGGCTTTATACACCTCTGAACGAATAGGGCTGACGAATGCGGCATTATAGTCGACGAATAGGTGGAATATGTCGATATGTTTTTCGTGAAAATCTGGTCAATGGTGGATTTGCCAGGTCTGAAGCCACATTGGTATGGTCCAATAATGTCATTGACCATTGGCTTCAGTCGATCACACAGTACGCTGGATAGCACTTTATATGCGATGGGAAGGAGACTTATTCCTCTATAGTTGGCACATATCGTCTTGTCTCCTCTTTTGTGCACGGGACACAGGATGCTGAGGTTCCAATCATTGGGGATGCATTCTTCGAACTAAATTGTACTAATCAGCTGGTGCATGCTACTTACCACCATCTGACCACCAGTATTGAATAGTTCGACAAAAATTAAGTATTTGTTCCATTTCGGACGGACACACATGTCTGGATCGACTCGGCGTTACAAACTCTTGGGGCTGCCCAAAGCTATAATACCCTGACAACATTGTTGTATAGGGTATAAAAATCCACGCTTCTATAACTGTTTCAAAAAATTATTTTTGAAAAAATCCACTGCTTTAAATTTTCCAAAAAAAATATTTCTATGTCCCAATGCCGAACAATTTTCTAAATCAAAGTTCTCCGTTGATGTATGTTGCCCTATATTTAGCCTAGTATTGCAACATGTTGCACATAAATTTCAGAACCTAAAAAAAGACCATCAAAAACAATGCGCCCAACTGTCGAAACAAAATCTGTCACAATGATTGGGGGCAGTGGGAGGGAGGTGTGGGGGAGAAGTGGTGGGAGGCTATTTGGACCTTAACAAATTTGTATCACATCTAAGCCGCCACCAACGTTACTGTTATGCTTTGTTAGACATGTTGACGATTTAATTGTTGCATTAAATTTTATGTTTCGTTTCTGTTGTGCATTTTTGGGGGACCACTAAATCCGCCATGATTTGTTTGGAGGGGGATTTGTTTTTCTTTTTTTCTATTTCAGCCATCATTCTCATTCAATTCATTGTGTTATCTATCTTCTAATTTGTTGCATAAATGCTCACACACAGAGTGTAGACGGACAGACAGACATAGACATAGTGCAAACGAGCAAAATTTAGAACTGAAATGTCGACATGTCATTGTCTACGCTATGCCATCAGTGTTGCCATATTTGGGGGTAAAGTGGTCAATTATCATCGTCTTTAAATTAATTAATTATATTGCCAAGAGACCTTATATATGTAACCAATGACATCGCGTCAATGTGAATTATGTTCCCATTATGCCAACTGTTCGTTACAATGAATGTCACATTTTCCCACAATAGCAACCCTTTTTTCCAAAAATCTATGTTTCGAAATTTTTTAGACTCTTTTAATATTTTCTGGAAAGAGCATTTTGAAAAATTTCTGGTATCAAATAGTAGCGGTGAAGAGGATACCCCAGAACCAATAATAGATGACGGTATAGAGTGTATATCACCTAGCCAAGATGATGTCAGAATAGCAATCAATCGGCTGAAGAATAATAAAGCAGCAGGTTACCAGCCAAACTATTCAAGACTTGTGCTGGTAAGGAGCATGCACCAGCTGATTAGTACAATTTGGCCAGAAGAATGCATGCCCAATGATTGGAACCTCAGAATCCAGTTTCTCGTGCATAAAAAGGAGACAAGACGATATGGGCCAACTATAGAGGAATAAGTCTCCTTCACATTGCATATAAAGTTCTATCCAGCGTACTGTGTGAACGACTGAAGCCCATGGTCAATGATATTATTGGACCATACCAATGCGGATTCAGACCTGGCAAAACCCACGAAAAAAACATCGACACATTCCACCTATTCGTCGACTATAAAGCCGCATTCGACAGCCCTATCCGTTCAGAGGTATATAAAGCCATGTCTGCGTTTGGCATTCCTGTAAAATTAATACGGATCAGCAATTAAAGTCGAAAAGAACCTCTCGGAGCCCTTTAATACCGAACGAGGATTCAGTGACAGTTTGTCGTGTGACCTTTTTAATATCCTGCTGGAAAAGGTCATACGAGAGGTAAAAGTGCACAGAAATGGCACTCTGTAGACCAAACCACACATGTTACTCGCCTACGCCGATGAAATCGATATAATGGGTCGAACATTGAGAGCGGTAACAGCTACATTTGAACAAATCGAGAAGGAGTCTGCCAAAGTGGCAATAAACGGCGAGAAGACCAAGCTGATGATATTAACGCGCAAGACATCCAGTAGACTCGGACCAGCTGTGGAATTTGAGAACTACAGCTTCGAGGTAGTTAAAGATTTTATATACCTTGATACCGCCATAAACAAAACGAATGATGTTAGTTTTAAAATTCGGAGAAGGATTGTAATGGCCAACAGATGCTACTATGGTCTGAGCAAACAACTCAAAAGCAAGGCCACCTCCCGTCAGACCAAACTCTCACTATACAAGACGCTGATACTACCCGTGCTGTTATATGGATCTGAAGCATGGTTACTTGCGCAAGCAGATGGGGCAGCTCTTGGAGTGTTTGAGAGAAAAATTCTCCGAAAGATCTATAGGCCGATCTGCGTTGACGGCGAATATCGCCGTCGAATGAGCCTTGAGTTGTACAAGCTATTCTCGGACATCGACATTGTTAGACGTATTGAGCTGCAACGACTACGTTGGCTAGATCATGTTGTGAGAATGGATGAAGATGCCCCAGCCCAGAAGGCATATAAAAGCGAACCAGCTGATATTTTGCAAAAAGAAAAAATGTAGCATCATTTTTCTAAATTGGTCAATTATCATCACCATCAAACTAATACATTTTGTCGCCAAATGACCACACATGTATAACCAACAAAATCACGTCAATGAGAATTATCTTCACATTATGCCAACTGCTCGTTACAGTGAATGTCACATTTTCCCACAATCGCAACTCAATTTTCCATAAATCCATATTTAATAATTTTTTTAATATTATGGCGGATTTTTCCAGTAAACTCATACAACCTTTTAGTAAAATGATAAAATGTGGCATCCCTTTTCCCCATCACCGGCATCATGCGGTTGTGGTGGCATGGAATCAAGCCAAACATGATTTTTCGCTTGATGCATTTATATTTATTTGTGTGTGTGTGTTAGTCTATGTATGTCGATCTATTTTTAAGAAGGTGCGCCTTTCCAGCCATTTACACAATTCATTCAACAAGTGGTGGCGATGGTGATTTCTGATGGTAGGTGGGTGGGTGCAACGACGCAACGTCGACGCTGCTGACATTAGGCTTCTTTTTCCCAAGTGGTCTGTATTTTCATTTGGCATCGGATTCATTTAATTCAACAATTCTGTTATTCATTTTGTTGGCTGGTAATTGGGATTTTTCCCCCGCAAAAAGGCTAAGCTGCTAAACTATTGTTTTGTTAACCTTTTAGATTTGGTGCCTCAAATGGTTTTTTGGGGTTTTCAGTAAAGCTGTCTGTCTGCAAGTCAGTCATTGTGATAAATATATCAGGCGAGGGGGTCACAAGCACCATTACTGTTGTAACCTTTGTTAGGGGTTTGAATTGGTTTGTTGGAGAATTATTACAGGTCAGTGGTTAATAGAATATGTCAGAAGTGTTATTTACCCGACAGTTAGGCAGGGAGGCAGACAGGCAGTCAGCAAAAATGCCAAAATTCAAATTACAAATCTATGTGAACTAATTTGTGTGACCGCACAGACATTTGTTGCACCTCCCGCCATCTAACAGAATTACTGGTTGGGTTTTTTACACTTTAGGTGTGATAACTTAATTTAAAAAATCATATAAGTCTAAAGTCTACGAAAAAATATATTTTATTGCGAAATAAATTCCGTTTCAAAATGTTTCGATGACATTTATAAAAATGAGATTACGAACATGTTCGTTATAACCATGAAATTGTTTCATCAATACAATGAAACAGTTTCATCAATTGTTGTTCTAGCACTATACAAGAAAGGGAATCCACTGTTCAGTTCCGACACCTCTTTGTATCAATTCAAGAAGGTTGTAACCTGTATCGACTGCGTTCATGGAGAATTCGAAGACGAGTGAGTAGACTTAGTTGGACAATTGAATAAATGCAACGTTTCGTGTGATCGTCGTCCACATGCGGGTAAATATCTTGCCGTCAATTCGTGAAATTGAGGTGGTTGTCGCATCCTCACCTTAGCTGAGCTAAGATTACTTGTGCCTAGGTAGCTGCTTGTCATCGTCGTCTAATTGCGGGTAAGTATCTGTCGTCAATTCGTGCCCAGTAGAAATTGAGGTGGTTGCCGCATCCTCATCTTAGCTGAGGTAAGACTACTCGTGTCTAGGTAGCTGCTTCTCATAGCAGCAGATCTTGGTGGTCTTCAAGCATTCATGCGGTATTATTCTTCTGCCTGAGCGATTGCATCAGTATGAATGTTATTCAGTCCTGCTTTACATCCCATATCTTGGGGTAGTACAGCCGGAGCTTCATTTCAGCCACCCGAGTAGTGAACAGTGTGCCGTTGTTGGCGGATACTTTCACATTCCTCCGATGAAAGATCACCATACATTACATCTCTATATCGTCCGTTGGTTGTGGAATATCACAAAGGTAGAGATTGAACAGTTGCGGAAATATCACCCTACATTGGAGAACTCCATGTTTCACTCACTACGGGTCTTCCTCTTTCTAAATGTCTCATATAGTTGAAAAACGGCCGGAAATAGGTCTTCTCGATGTCCTTGAACAGTTTGGCATGGTTGATAGTACCGAGAGCCTTCGATAGTTAAATGACCCACCACGGTCTGTTCTGATTCAGTCCTCTACTAATATATGTAGAAATGACAAGGTGTCTTTGTGCTCTGCATTTCAAAAAATCTATGTTTCTGTTGAACTACTGGAAATCTGTTGGTCATTGATTGGAGATGTAGTTTAGCTACTGTCGACAGAATTGAAATCGGTATGTACTTTTGCCCTCTGCTGACATCCTAGACAGGCTTTTGTATCCGGACCACCTTGCCTATTTTTACTGGCTTCAGTAACTTATGTGGTTGGCTATCGATAAATTGATGCCTGATACTAAGCACTCAACGCCAGGTTCATCCCTTAGGATTACCATGGAAATTTCGGCAGGACCTAACACATTGGGTGGTTTAGCGTTTTTGATGACATCTGCAACAACTTTCTTTATCATTTTCCTTGTCTAGGAGGGATCCATTCTGGCGTAGTACACTTCTCTTCGACTTGTCACTCTCGGGGTGATCTATATACACGAGCATTTCTTTGAATTTGTCACACTCACGTCGTTAAATGTGGCTACCGTCCACTTTCTAGGGTTCGAGAGTGATTTAACAGCTGCCCACAATTTACTAGTTCCGGTCACATTGTGTGATGATAGATACAAAGCAACGGCTTCGCTTTAACGTGGCTTATCTTGGTCCCTCTTTCATCTCAATTGTGAACACTGACCTCCCCGCGGGGTAGCTACTTTCATCACCCGCTGAAATAGTTCAGGAACAAAAGAAAATTGTTATAGGTGAAAAAGAAAACCAAATTCTCCAAATTCCCCCGCAAAAGTATAAAGGACCGAATCTGCACTTGGAATTTGCACAGGTTTTACAGAACAGACGCAGTCTTCGCGTTGGCGAATGTACTCAAGAAGTACAAAGCCGATATTATTGCCTTATAGGAAATGCGATGGAAAGGGACAGGCGTTAGTAAATCAGATGATTACGCCCTGTATTATAGCTGCCATGAAACGGGACATGTATTTGACTGCGGATTTATGGTTAACAAGTGTATAAAAGACCTCGTCTCTAGATTCACTCCAGTGGATAAACAACGAATTGCTCTAATCGGTATAAAAGCGAAGTTCTACATAAGTCTCATATGCGCCATGCTCCGACAGAAGGCAAAGGTGAGCAGACCAAAGACCAGGGCAGCGGTCATATGCTGTTTCATAGCATGCGCTGCCCTTGACATGACATTCAAATTCTGTTAGGAGATTTAAATGCAAGAATCGGAAGGAAATATATTTTTCGGAAAATTTATCTTAAATGAAGAAACATTCGACAACGGTATGAGGTTGATTGACTTCGCGGCAGCAATAAACATGGTAGTTAGCTGCACCAGATTCAAGCTGCAGCAAGGCAATCCTGCAGAATTATCGGGAGGAAAGGAGAAACGTATTTTCAGAAAAAATGAAGAAAGAACAAGAAAAATGTGAACGTAAGCAAATCGAAATGTAAAGGAGTCAGAATGAAGTCTGGAAATTTTACCAACGAGTAAAACACCAAACTGAAGGCTTTGGTGCAGGCACATCTTCCTCTAGAGATGAAGAAGGAAACCTGATGACAGATACAGACAGCAAGCTGAGAATCTGGAAGGAGCATTTTGAATAACTTCTGGTATCAATTAGTAGCGGTGAAGAGAATACCCCAGAACCAATAGTAGATGACGGAATAGCGGAATAGCAATCAACCGACTGAAGAATAATAAAACAGCAGGTGCCGATTAGGGATAGAGAAGGATTTAAAAAGTGCAGCTCGGCAAAATTTAGTGACGTTTTCAGTTGTTTAAAAACTAATTGTTCAAGGACCATACGTGCGGATTTTTTATACCCTACATAACTATGTTGCCAGAGTATTATAGTTTTGTGCAGCCCCAAGAGTTTGTAACGCCGAAATATTGGTCCTAGACCCACCTTTAAGTACTTCGATCGCCATATCTCAACTAGCTGACTCGATCTAGACATGTGTGTCCGTCCGTATGGCCATTATAATTTGAAAACACGATACAGACCACAGTTTTGAACCAATCGTCACGAAATTTTGCATGTAGGATGGGTACTTTTTTTGGTAATGATCCTTTAGTATTTAGGGGATAACATGAACAAAAAACGTTATTTTTTCTGTTAGCTCTATAGGCTACGATTATGATCCGAACACCATGAAATTGTACACATAGACATGGGTCTGGCCATAGAATAAGCATGACTATTTTGATGAAGATTGGCCAATATTTAGCAGGTTAAATGGATCCAGACTTTTGTGTGAAAAATCACAGTTTGTATTCTGGGGCGTATTTAGTTACTCCTGAAGGACATAGATCAGAGAAATTGTTAGTGTATCCAAGATGAGTTGAGATTCAGGTTCCGGTTATGATCAAAGACGACGCCTATAATTTTCGGTTGAGATTACATTAGGGGGTGAAGTGAACCGAAAACTTTATTTTTGTCAGATTATCTAGTCGCTCTAGAGGTCATTTTTATATGCTAAACATTACATATAATATTTTACATGGTGAAGGGGATCTTACCAAATACTTAGAACGTCTGTTTTGATGATGATCGCTCAATATTCCGAGGGTCAAATGAACCAAAAACTAATGATACCAAAATTGTATTTTATGTCGTAAATATTCGCCTCGGGAAAACAAGATTTGTAAAATATGCCAGGGTTAGAATGTGGAGCTGTTTATCCATAATCGGTCAAGAGAGTGCAAATATCGCGAACTATTGCCTAGGCTCAGAATATATAACCGCAGAAAGTTAGATGTTCGTGGTAGTTGTGCAGGGTATCGTATGATCGGTTTTTTAAAATATTTGAGAAAACTCCACCATAGTCATAACCCTGGATTTGTTAATAAATATTGTCTCTTATAAATATTTTTTTGAATATTTCTCACGATCACGAGGATCACCCGATGTGATCAAATACTCTTTTTATCACAAAAAGCACAAAACATTTAACATTAACATCCAAATTTAAATATTACACATACGGTATGTCCATTTTGATAACAAAAAAAAAAACAATTTACACAACAAATTTTCCCTCCAAGAAGCTTTCTTCCCACCTTGTAAGCCATTATTTCCTCCATTCATTCACTCATTTTCTTATCAGATAAAATGTGAGAAAGCCCACAACCCTAAACATGTCTCGGTCATTAGCCTAAGAACATGACAAAAAGAATCGTGTTAATCACATGGCCACAGATACATAGATTTTAGAAACACTTTAGAAAAATGATCACCTGAAGTGGTGATCATCGCAATCTCTGATCAAAGAAGAAAATTGCTACGCTCAATTGAGCGTGAAAATTAATACAACACGCAATGCAACACGTTGCAGTGACTGTGACCCACAACATTCTGAATGTCTTATTGGAAATTAAGAATTCGAAATAGACACAGACACACGTCTGGATGGTTAATGAAGGTGGACATGACTAAACATCTTCTAACCTTTTAGAAGATTGGAGGAGGAGGGCAGAATTTCAATGTCATCCTAGGGGAATCTAAAGTCATTATGGAAAATATGAATAAAATGTTTTCCATTTGAAAACATTTTTTGTTATTCTTTATGGAAATTAAAATTACACACACACTCCCACACATTTGCTGGACATGCAAATAACAGAGTTTGAATAAAACACTTAAGGAAAATAGCTAGTCATAATTTATATGATGACTAGAATATCAAAGAGATCTCAAGAGATGTATTTTTAAATATGAAAATTTTGGGATGGTTTCGTATATTGAAGAGTATTGAGTTATGAACCCATCAAAATACCAAAAATGTATGAATATTGGAAAACTATTCTTTAAAAAATCCACGCCTGAAGATATAGGCCTCCAAAAAATATTCTTTAAAAAATCCACGCCTGATATGGAGGCCTCCAAAAAATATTCTTTAAAAAATCCACGCCTGATATGGAGGCCTCCAAAAAATATTCTTTAAAAAATCCACGCCTGATGATATAGGCCTCCAAAAAATATTCTTTAAAAAATCCACGCCTGACGATATAGGCCTCCAAAAAATATTCTTTAAAAAATCCACGCCTGATGGTATAGGCCTCCAAAAAATATTCTTTAAAAAATCCACGCCTGATGATATAGGCCTCCAAAAAATATTCTTTAAAAAATCCACGCCTGATGATATAGGCCTCCAAAAAATATTCTTTAAAAAATCCACGCCTGATGATATAGGCCTCCAAAAAATATTCTTTAAAAAATCCACGCCTGATGATATAGGCCTCCAAAAAATATTCTTTAAAAAATCCACGCCTGATGATATAGGCCTCCAAAAAATATTATTTAAAAAATCCACGCCTGATGATATAGGCCTCCAAAAAATATTCTTTAAAAAATCCACGCCTGAAGATATAGGCCTCCAAAAAATATTCTTTAAAAAATCCACGCCTGATATGGAGGCCTCCAAAAAATATTCTTTAAAAAATCCACGCCTGATGATATGGAGGCCTCCAAAAAAATATTCGTTAAAAAATCCATGCCTTATGATATAGGCCTCCAAAAACTAATCTTTAAAGAATCCACGCCTGATGATATAGGCCTCCAAAAAATATTCTTTAAAAAATCCACGCCTGATGATATAGGCCTCCAAAAAATATTCTTTAAAAAATCCACGCCTGATGATATGGAGGCCTCCAAAAAATATTCTTTAAAAAATCCACGCCTGATGATATAGGCCTCCAAAAAATATTCTTTAAAAAATCCACGCCTGATGATATAGGCCTCCAAAAAATATTCTTTAAAAAGTCCACGCCTGATGA
Organism: Musca vetustissima; assembly: GCF_032173495.1. NCBI lineage: Eukaryota > Metazoa > Arthropoda > Insecta > Diptera > Muscidae > Musca > Musca vetustissima. The sequence goes on from NW_026888835.1 coordinate 12,391, forward strand.
TGTTGAAAAACATGTAAATTTGAGTTTACTATTCAAAAATATGTCGACCAGTGCATTTACTTTGTTTCAATTATTTTGAATTTATCTAAATATTTTTGATTCATCACATGTGCTTTGAGGTTTAGTTTTTCTGTATTACAATATTGAGCTGATTGTAATTATATTTTTCATTCGTTTTTCAAATCATTGAAGTGACAAGTTCAAGAAAGAAAAGAAATAAAAAACAAGATATTCCATTTCAATTTTGTGTGTTTTTTATTTGTCTAATTGTTCCAGAAGTTTAACTGAATTATAATATAAAATCTAATAGGTTATGGGCCCAGATAACGCCCTATAAATAAAATTGTGAATATGGACAAGATGAAAAGAAACATAGAACCGTTTAACGGTGCAAAATATTCAATTTGGAAATTCCGTGTTAGATCAATTCTTGCCGAAAATGATGTGCTTAAAGTTATTGATGAAGAAGTGCCAACGGAAATTACTGAAAATTGGATAAAAAGCGAAAGGAATGCCAAGGGTATTATAATCGAGTATCTGAGCGATTCGTTCTTAGGATTTGCAAATAATGACTGCAGTGCCAAACAAATTTTCGCAAATTTGGATGCCATTTATGAAAGAAAGAGCATTGCATCACAACTGGCATTAAGAAAGAGGTTGCTATCATTAAAATTAGAAGGAGAAACATCATTATTAAATCATTTTCATGTGTATGACGATTTAATATCTGAGTTGGTAGCGGCTGGAGCAAATATCGGAGAAATGGATAAAGTCTCACATTTATTGCTGACACTCCCAACATCTTATGATGGTGTAATTACGGCAATCGAAACACTATCTGAAGACAATTTGACGTTGGCATTTGTGAAGACACGTTTACTTGATCATGAAATTAAAATCAAGAATGACGGAAAAGACACCAGTATGAAAGTACTACAAGCAATAAAATACCGTCGGCGCCCATTTAATAAACCAATATCACATGACTTCAAGCATAAAAAAAGGTTGAAGACCACGAAACATTTTGACCCGTCCATAAAGTGTCATTATTGTCATAAGAATGGCCATGTGAAGAAGAATTGTTTCCTGTTCAAGAAAACATTGGATACGAACAACCATGGAGATGTAAAAACAGTTCATGCAGCAGTTCAATCCGAGAAAGGATTTGCTTTCATGATTTGTCGGGAAGCTTATGTAAGCAGAGAAGATGGAATTTCTTTTTTGTTAGACTCTGGAGCTTCGGATCACATTATTAATGATGAAAACTTATTTTTTGATTACGTCAACCTTGAATCGCCAATTAAAATAGCAGTTGCAAAATGTGGTGAATATATTCATGCTACAAAACAAGGAAAAGTTAAACTATGGAGTAGAAACCAATACCAGATTACACTTGAGAATGTTTTGTTTTGTCAAGAAGTTCCACAGAATTTGCTCTCAATAAGAAAGATGCAAGATGCTGGATTGTCTATTGAGTTTAACTCCGAAGGTGTCATTGTACGAAACAAAAGCCATGTAATCATTCAAGGTAAATGTAAAAATAATGTTCCGATAATTTGTTTTAAATCATATAAAAGCTTGTATGCAGCAAGTGCTGCGAAATGCAATAGTTATCAATTGTGGCATGAGAGATTAGGACACATTAGTAAGAGTAAATTTATGGAGATAAAGAGTAAGGAAATGTTTTGTGATAGTCAACTTCTAGACAATGTGCGTCCCAATGAAGAGTTATGCGAAGCTTGCATAAATGGAAAACAATCCCGATTAAGTTTTGGTAAATTTAAAGACAAGGGACACATAAGGAGGCCATTGTTTGTAATACATTCCGATGTCTGTGGACCGATAACTCCGCCCACAATTGATGAGAAAAATTATTACGTGATCTTTGTCGATGAATTCACTCACTACTGTGTGACCTACTTAATTACCTTTAAATCAGAAGTTTTTTCTGTATTTAAGGATTTTGTTGCTAAAAGTGAGGCTCTATTTAACTTGAAAGTTGTTAACTTGTATATTGACAATGGACGGGAGTATTTATCAAATGAAATGAGGGATTACTGTATAAATAAAGGCATAAGTTATCACTTGACTGTGCCATATACCCCACAATTGAATGGCGTTTCTGAACGAATGATAAGAACTATAACAGAGAAAGCGCGTGCCATGATAAGTGGAGCAAAATTAGACAAAACTTTTTGGGGTGAAGCTGTTCTAACAGCAACATATTTAATAAATAGAAGTCCTAGTAAGGCGTTAAAAGATAATTTGAAAACCCCGTTTGAGATGTGGCATGGGAAAAAGCCTATTTTAAAGTTTTTGAGAGTTTTTGGGTCCACGGTATATGTACATGATAAATTGAGAAAAAGAAAATTCGATGAGAAATCATGGAAGGCTGTACTTGTTGGATATGAGTCGAATGGCTATAAACTGTGGGATGTGGACAATGGACGTTTTGTTATGGCTCGTGATGTAATTGTTGATGAGAGAAATATGCAGTATTCTAGAGATCTAAAAGACACAGACCGTAGTAAACCTGATAATGTTAACGAATTCCGGAAAGAGAGTACGGAAAATGTAATCCTGAATGACAGTAAGGATTATTTAATGAAGGAACCATTGTACTCGAGTGATGTAAGAAATTTCCGGAAAGAGAGTACGGAAACTGTTATTCCGAATGAAAGTAGGAAAATGTTAAATAACGAATCACTTCATTCTAGTGCTGTAAAAATTTTCCAGAATGAGAGCACGGAAAAAAATGTCCCGAATGAAAGTAGGGAGAGTCATTATCAAGAGCATGCATTGCCAGTAAAATGTAAAAATGTTGAGCAAAGTAAAAGTCAATTGCAGAATGACAAATTTATTCAAAATGAAGGTAATTTGATAAGGAAGAGTGATCGCTTAAAAGCTAAGCCACATGTATCATACAATGAGAATGAAACGTATTTAGATAATTGTATTATGATTGCAAACGCATTTGTTGATAATGTACCGAACTCATTTGAAGAACTTCTATATAGGGATGACAGCACATATTGGAAAAAAGCTATTGAGGAGGAACTTGATTCTCATTTTTCAAATGAAACCTGGTCAATTGTGCCAAAGCCAGAAGACAGAAATATTATAGACTGTAAGTGGGTTTTTAGTTTGAAACATGATGAGTTCGGTAATCCGGTAAGATATAAAGCTAGACTTGTAGCAAGGGGATTTACACAAGAATATTTGATTGATTACAATGAGACATTTGCACCAGTGGCCAGAGTCTCTAGCTTTCGGATTTTAATATCTATTTCAAATCAGTTTGGTTTATTGGTACATCATATGGATGTAAAAACAGCTTTTTTGAATGGGGTGCTAAAAGAGGAAATATATATGAGAATTCCCCAGGGTTTGACATGTGAAGATGGTAAAGTTTGCAAGTTGAACAAGGCAATTTATGGTCTCAAGCAAGCCGCAAGATGTTGGTTTGAAGTTTTTGAGGAGGCCCTGAAGGACATGGGATTTGTTAGCTCACCTGTTGACCGTTGTATTTATTTAATTGATAAGGGTGATGTACTGAAAAATTTGTATGTATTGCTTTATGTTGATGACCTAGTAATAGCTTGTTCAAATAATAAAACTATTGATAATTTCAAAGAGTACTTGAAGAGCAGATTTAAAATGACGGACCTTTTTGATATTAAGTTTTTTATAGGAATGAGAGTTGAAAGACATAATGATACAATTACTCTAAGCCAATCTGCTTACATTGAGAAAGTACTTAGAAAATTCGAAATGAATGACTGTAAGCCAATTGGGAATCCACTTCCAACAAACGTTGATTATACTGCACTGAATTCAGATGAAAATTATAACGCCCCGTGTCGTAATTTAATTGGATGTTTAATGTACATAATGCTTTGTACACGACCTGATCTAAGCACATCGATAAATATCCTGAGTAGATACAGTAGTAAAAGTAATAAAGAATTGTGGCAATGCCTGAAGAGGGTTCTTCGATATTTAAAAGGCACTATTGATTTGAAATTAGTTTATACAAAACAATCTTGTAGAGAAGCTATATTTTCGGGGTATGCTGATGCTGATTGGGGAGGAAGCAAAGATGATAGAAAGAGTACTACTGGTTTTCTGTTTATGATGTTTGAATCAAATATAGTTTGCTGGAATACAAGAAAACAAAACTCTGTTGCAGCATCCTCTACAGAAGCTGAATATATGGCATTATTTGAGGCTGTAAGAGAAGCGTTGTGGCTAAAGTCATTGTTAACAAGTTTAGGTTTTGTATTCGAAAATCCAATCTTAATTTATGAGGACAATCAGAGCTGCATAAGTATTGCAAATAATCCCTCATGTCACAAGAGATCTAAGCACATTGACATCAAGTATCATTATTCAAGAGAGCAAGTGGAAAATAATCTGATTAAAATTGAATATATTCCCACAGGCAAGCAACTGGCTGATTTGTTGACCAAACCCTTGTCAACTCCACGATTCATGGAACTAAGAACACAAGTTGGATTAAAGAATTTAGAACACTAAATATAAGTTTTTTTTTGGTCTGATTAGGTTTTTCTGGGTTTTCCCTAGTCCTTGCAACAAATGTTGGACCATAAATATTTTTACCCAGATATAACTTGTCAATTTTTTTTATTAAATACTATTTAAAGGATCGACATATTTTTGAGGCGGCGTGTTGAAAAACATGTAAATTTGAATTTACTATTCAAAAATATGTCGACCAGTGCATTTACTTTGTTTCAATTATTTTGAATTTATCTAAATATTTTTGATTCATCACATGTGCTTTGAGGTTTAGTTTTTCTGTATTACAATATTGAGCTGATTGTAATTATATTTTTCATTCGTTTTTCAAATCATTGAAGTGACAAGTTCAAGAAAGAAAAGAAATAAAAAACAAGATATTCCATTTCAATTTTGTGTGTTTTTTATTTGTCTAATTGTTCCAGAAGTTTAACTGAATTATAATATAAAATCTAATAGATGATATAGGCCTCCAAAAAATATTCTTTAAAAAATCCACGCCTGATGATATAGGCCTCCAAAAAATATTCTTTAAAAAATCCACGCCTGATGATATGGAGGCCTCCAAAAAATATTCTTTAAAAAATCCACGCCTGATGATATGGAGGCCTCCAAAAAAATATTCGTTAAAAAATCCATGCCTTATGATATAGGCCTCCAAAAACTAATCTTTAAAGAATCCACGCCTGATGATATAGGCATCCAAAAAAGATTCTTTAAACAATCCACGCCTTGATGCTTGAAAAAATATTTTTTAAAACAAAATATCGTATAATAAGGGGTAGCTTCATATGGGGTCTACCCTGAAACTTAGGCCAATATAGATATAATTTTTGTTTTCGGTAAATTCTTCAAAATACCGAAATTTAAGAGATACTTTAATATGGGGGCTACCTAATTTTTAGTAGGAAAAATTTGCACTCTATAACATGTCAAAATATAAAATTAGAGCCATTTCGGTTGAAAAGCAAAACCAAACATTTACAAAAAATAAAAAAAATACTCACCTTTAACCTTTAACCACCTTTAACAGCAAAAATTCGAACATGTCCAGTAAGAATAAAATGCCACGGAATTTCTCTGCTCATTCATATACTATTCGCACACAATCTGTCTTCTATAGCTCTCATATGTTAAAAAATATTCAACCAACAGTTTTCACAATTTCTTCCACAAATCACTGTAAACATTTTATTTTGAATTTCAAACGAATTCATTTTACATTTCCACTGCAAACGATTTAACATAACATACAGCTTCGAAACGTATGATTAACAGCGTACTGGTCGATTTACTGGTCAATAATAGAAAAAAAAACAACAACAACATAATAAATTCTCTCATCTCAACACACATTAATCCACACTCATGGTGAGAAGAGCGACAACATTTGTTATAATTATTCGTTGAAAGCACTTAATTGTTGATGCATTTTTACATTTAGTATAAAATATTTCATTTTAATACCACGTTGACTTATTGTTTACATTTATTAAATTTTTTCAATTAAATTTGTTTTTTAAGGTTTAAACATTTACATTTAACGAGCACAATTCGCCTCCCAACATCACTGTTAAAATACATGACAAATAAGGGAAATTCCAATTAGAATTAACACTACTGTACTGGCAACATCACTGTGGCAATGCTATGTTACTATATTGCTCTAACCACCGAGAGAGAGAGAGAGGGAAAGAGAGATATAGATCACTGTTAACGCATACATGAATACGAACAAGACCGGCAAACAAAAACAACACCAACATACGAGATGCTCTTCCACGGCACACACACGCACGACCGACCGAAGCCAATAAGTAAACGAGCAACAGGCATTTGCAAATTCATGGCAAGTAAAATAAAATCACAGATTTTTAATTAATTACAAATAAAAACACTTTAATTTCACTACGAATTGATTGGCAATGAATTATATTATTATAATTACTATATTTTTCTGTTATTTCCAAACAATTATTGATTTAAATTGGCACTTTTATGATGAACGAAACGAATTCGCGACCGACTGTTGGGTGAAGTTTTTGACAACTGAAGGAAGAAGTGCACAAATGGGAGTAGAAGAAACAGTGTTGCCAATATTGTGAAGAGAGAGTGATTTGCAATGAGATGGATGTTATCAACTATTAAGTGGGGTATACACTAACGAACATTAAATGATTATTTTAATCAATGTATTTGAAATTGAATGATATGGGAAACGATAAAACATTTTTCAAGAAAAATAAATTAAAAAAAAACGCCTACAACACATAACCCAAATATTGGCAGGCCAATCATTAATTATCGATTAATATTTAGGAAATAAAATGGAGTAACAACTTTATTTTTGTCCGTTTTTCAGGTCGGCCTAGAGGTCATAAAAGTGAACCGAATATAACGAAATTTTGCATGGTGATACGGATCTGGCCAAGGAATACGCATGACAGTTCTGATAAAGATCGGTCAGTATTTAGCGTGTCAAACGGCCTAAGACATTTGCAAATATCAATTTTAGTTTAAAAAAGTGACAAAATTTGAAGGACATCGACCGGATTTATAGACAGTATATCTAACAGAGGTCTACCTATTCTGATATGGTTTAGTATTAACATTAGCTTACCAGAGGATGGAAATGTCACTATGAAATTTTACACGAAGTTCCGGATATGATGAAAGACATTGCCCATAGCGTTCGATCGACAAAAAACGTTATTTTTGTCTGTTTTGTTAATTAATTTGAATGTCATAGCCACCAAGTTCGCTTAAAAAACGTTACAAAATTCATAAAATATGGAATATGGACCGATATGGACCATTTTGGATATAGAGTTATGATACTCCATGGGAACTCAATGTACAATATTACAGTCAATTCGGTTGGAAAATGTGTGCGTACCCCAAATGTGCCAAGGTAAGAAGGTTTGCTACCCTATTTTAATACCAAATTAAGGTCAATTCTGTTCAATAATGTGCCTAAATACCAAATAATAGGGAATACTGTTAAGGCGCGTTTAGACTAGAGTTTTTTTTTTTCGTGATATAGTACATTATCTCGATTTAATTAGTAAATCGAGCTTAATTTAACTCGATAAATCGAGCTTAATTTAACTCGATTTTCCATACAAAATTAAATCCACTGAATATCTCGATTTGCTCTAAATCCTATACTAAATCGAGATAATTTCAAATACAATTCTGCTTTTGTCCCAATATTTCGCGATATTTGCACCCTCTTGGCTGATTAAATATTTAAAATATTTATTAAATATTTTTCGAATTTTGTTTTGTCGAGGTGAATATTTACCCAATAACATGCAATTTTTTGAATATCGACCGATCGTTATAAAAAAATAGTTTTTTTAATTGTGTCGTTTCCAGGGACTAGAAAAAATATAAAAATAAAGATTTCTTTCACGACATATCAGCTGATAATCATCGAAAATTGTATGTGTCGCCTTGACCATAACCGAAACCTCTGGCAAAATTTCTTGGCATAACATGCAATTTTTTTAACGTTACGCTGATAGATTTTGGCTTATTGAATCCGCAGAATATTTACCGATCATGACCAAAACATCAATGCTCATACTTTGGCCAGATTTTCTTGTAAAATTTTCTTGATGTTTGGATTATAACTACGGACTCTAGAACGAGCAGAAAGATACTGTTTTGGTCCAGTTGATCCACTAAATGGATCCACCAAATACTAAATTTTTGTCGGTTTTTCCAGGGGCTCCAGAGGCCGCAATAATGACCCGAACATCGTGAAATGGAGGAGGGGATCAGGCCAAAGAACAAACATGCCTGTTTTCATAAAGATCGGTCAATATTTAGCGGGTGAAATGGACCCTGACTTTTGTGTGAAAAATGACAAAATTTGTATTCTATAGCGTATATATTTACCCCTGAAGTACATGGACCCGAGAAGTTTATATTATATCCAAGAGGAGTTGTTGACCTTTAAATTAGTACCAATTATATTGTTGTATGTGCTCGGATGTGGGAGTTACACCTAAATATTTACAGTTATCTCCGTATTCGTATATTATTTAGTAACCCATTATCACTCTAGAGAGCGGAACATAGCGCTGATCGCTTTGAAATGTTCCATGAGGTTCCAGTTATGGTCAAGGACAACGCCTATAATGATCGCTGATGATCAGATAATAATTTTGGAATGAAGTGGGCCGAAAACTTAATTTTTTGTGTTATTTTGGAGTCGATCTATAGACTACAAATGAAAGCCGAACATCACAACACAACCCACGGTGAAGGGAATCTGGACAATAGATATAATGAATACTCGTAATATTCGGAAAATATGTCAGTGTTAGGAAGAGGTGCTGTTTACCTCTAATCGGGCAAGAAGGTGCAAATATCATGAAATATTGCCCAGGCTCGGAATAAACTTGCGCAGAAAATTTGAGTTCCGTGGTAGTTGTGAAGGGTATTGTATGGTCACTGGTTTTAATTTTATTTTTTTTTTTATCATTCTTTCAAATGGTGTCATGCTTTCGCCTATTTTTTAATTAAAATAATATTTTTTATTTTTATGTTCGTTAGTGTATACCCCACTTAATAGTTGCTAACATGCATCTCATTGCAAATCTCTCTCTCTCTCTCTCTCTTCACAATATTGGCAACACCGTTTCTCCTACTCCCATTTGTGCACTTCTTCCTTCAGTTGTCAAAAACTTCACCCAGCAGTCGGTCGCGAATTCGTTTCGTTCGTCGGAAAAAAGTCAATTTCACCCAATAATTGTGTGGAAATAATAATAAGATGTAGAAATTATAATAATTTAATTTATTGTTAATCAATTAAAAGTGAAATTAAAGAGTTTTAATTTGTAATACCATAAATATCAGTGATTTTATTTTACTTTCCTGCCTCGGCAAATGGCTGTTGCGTGTTTACATATAGGTTTCGGTTGGTCGGTCGTGTGTATGTGTGCCGTGGAAGAGCATCTCGTATGTTGGTGTTGTTTTGTTGTTGGTTGCCGGTCTTGTTAATTCGTGTGCGCGTTAACAGTGATATCTGCCTCTCTCACTCTCGGTAGTTGGAACAATATTATAACATTGCATTGCCACAGTGATGTTGCCAGCACAGTAGTGTTAATTCTAATTGGAATTTCCTTTATTTTCCATTTATTCTAACAGAGATGATGTGAGGTGAATTGTGCTCGTTAAATGTAAATGTGTAAACCTTAAAAAACGAATTTAATTGAAAACAATGCAATAAATTTAAATAATAAACATTCAATGTGGTATTAAAATTAAATATTATTATACTAAATATTAAAAATGCATCAACAAATTAAGTGCTTTCAACGAATAAATATAGTAAACGTTGTCGCTCTTCTCACCATGAGTGTGGGTTGATATGTGTTGAGATGAGAGAATTTGTTATGTTATTGTTTGTTTTGTATTATTAGGTCCAGTAAATCAGCCGGTATGCTGTTAACCATACATTACAAAGTTGTATGTTATGTTAAATCGTTTGAATTGGAAATGTAAATTTAATTCGTTTGAAATTCAAAATAAAATGTTTACAGTGTTTTGTGGAAGAAATTGTGAAACATGATGGTGGAATATTTTTTTAACATATGATTGTGAGATTGTGGACCAAGCAGAGAAATTCCGTGGAATTTGTTTCTTATTGGACATTTTACAATGTTTTGCTGCTAAAGAGGTAAGTAATATTTTTTATTTCTTGTAAATTTTGGTTCAGCTTTTCAAACGAACTGCCTCTAATTTTATATTTTGACTTGTTATTGAATGCAAATTTTTCCTACCAAAAATGATCAATATTGGTACACTATTAAGGGTAGGCCCCCATATTAGAGTAGGGGAGAGGGGGGCACCTTTTGAACGGGGACACCTTTGAACAATGCGCTCATAAAATCTTCGTTTAAATTTTTTCCGACCCGCTACCACATTTTGGTATATGGCAATCTTGGTCTTTGTCTGCGTAAACTACTTTGGCTAGCTTTTTCACAAATTGTACATGGGTGACCGTTTTTTCGCAGTGTAATTGTAAACTTTTATTCTTTTGGTTGTATGGGCGCAGGAAGAATTCTGTGAAAGTTTTCTTTCGTTAAACAATTTTTTTGCAATAATCATTTCAAACATAACTAATATAATTTCTTTCTTTTATATATGTTTATTACAAAAAAATTTATTATACATTTCCGTATATGCCACGGGTGGAGCACCTTTGAACATGCCCATTAAATTCGAGTAAAAAGCGGAGTTCTTAACTTTTGGCTTCGATTTCTCAAAATTTCAAATGGGATAATAAGACTGCGAAATGAACTGTATTTTTCACCATATTAAGTTTCAGGGTAGCGGCCATATAAGGCTAATGTGTGTATTATTAGATTTTTGCAAATTTTGGTTCAGTATTTCCATCGAAGCGGCTATAATATGTTTTTATACTCTTCAGCACACTGTGGTACAGGGTATTATGTATTTGTGCATATGTTTGTAACAGGCAAAAGGAAACGAAATAGACACATGGTTCCTTTTGAGAATATGCATAGAATCACTTTCTAAGTCGATTTATGCATGCCCGTCCGTCTGTTGGTGTTAAATTGTAAGCAAACTACAGGTCGCGTTTATTATTCGATTTGGATGAAATTTGTTACAGCTCATCTATTTGGCCCAATGACAAACCCTATTGAAATTGGGAAAAATCGGTTCAGATTTAGATATAGCTTCTATATATATTTTCGTCCGATTTTAGGTAAATGGTGCACCAAAGACCCTATATATATTTGGAATTGCACGAAATATGGCATAGCGTACTAAATGGAGTCTATAATGATGTGCGCTAATTTTCGTGAAAATCGGTTCATATTTAAATATAGATCCTATATATATTTTCGTCCGATTTTAGGTAAATGGTGCACCGAAGTACATATGTATCTTTCGATTTGCACGAAATTTGGCATAGCATACTGGATTGAGTCTGGAAAGATGTGTGTTAAATTTCGTGAAAATCGGTTCAGATTTAGATATAGCTCCCATATTTATTTTCGTCCGATTTTAGGTAAATGGTGCACCAATGACTCTATATATCATTCGCTTTGCACGAAATTTGGCATATCGTACTGAATTAATTCTAGAACGATGTGTGTTAAATTTCGTGAAAATCGGTTCAGATTTAGATATAGCTCCCATATATATATTCGTCCGATTATATAGGTTGCAGAAAGGCATGAGTATGTTCCTTCGAGCGAACATTGACATGCAATTGTAAGGGTACATATTACAATAGACCCAAAGTGGTGAAGGGTATCATATTGTCGGCCCAGTCCGACTTCACTACTTTCCTTGCTGGTTTAAAGTCCTTCCGCATAAAAATCTGAATATGAACTGTTCATATTCCGAATTTACAAAAAATAGTTAGTGCCTATTAAGTATTTGATTGATTATCATAGAGTTTTAAGCCTTTTATTATTAATTATCTAGCAATTTGTTTATTTAATTTTTTTATTAAAAATTATATTCACCTTTTTCCTCAAGATCAACAAGTTTTCGAATGACTTCACATGACTTTCAACAATACGAGTCGAAATACCCTAAACTATGAAGTCATTTACAAGGGTTAAATACAAAAAAATTAGTTAAAAAATTATCCCACAAATGATCGAACAATGAAGTCAATATTACAGAAGATTCAAATAAATAGGTGACCCCAAAAAAATTTACGAAAGAAAGGAATCTAAAAAGAAAAACAAAAAGAACACAAAACAAAAAAATATTTGTCATTTCCTATTTCCTCCGCCATAAATGACTTCAAAACGAAATCATAATTCCATTGTCATCGCCATCATCATCATCGTGTCTGAGCGACAAAGCATCAGAACATGATCATGATCATTGCGCTCAAGTGATTTCGAAGTTCGAACGTAATGTACAATGACACTCCATATATCGGGTGACGTAAAATGACTTATGCACACATACACTTACTCTTAAATCTATGACAGCCAAATTAATTTGTGTCATGCTCAGGTGGTGTTGGTGCCGGTGGTGGGTGATCATTGCATGCAAGAAAATTCGAGCATTAAGGAAGTAAAATAAAAAAATGGAATGGGGACCAGAGAACAGAGTGTTAGAATAGAAATAAAATTGTCTTAGGACTTAAGGTGACAAATGGAGGGTAGTATGAAAAGTAGGAGAAAAAATATTCCTTAACAAATCCACGCCTATTTATAGGCCTCGGAAGAATATTCTTTAAAAAATCCACGCCTATTTATAGGCATCGAAAAAAATATTCTTTAAAAAATCCACGCCTATTTATAGGCCTCGGAAAAAAATATTCTTTAAAAAATCCACGCCTTGCTTTAGGCCTCGGAAAAAAATATTCTTTAAAAAATCCACGCCTATTTATAGTCCTCGGAAAAAAATATTCTTTAAAAAATCCACGCCTATTTAAAGGCCTCGGAAAAAAATATTCTTTAAAAAATCCACGCCTTGCTTTAGGCCTCGGAAAAAAATATTCTTTAAAAAATCCACGCCTATTTATGGGCCTCGGAAAAAAATATTCTTTAAAAAATCCACGCCTATTTATAGGCCTCGGAAAAAAATATTCTTTAAAAAATCCACGCCTATTTATAGGCCTCGGAAAAAAATATTCTTTAAAAAATCCACGCCTATTTGTAGGCCTCGGAAAAAAATCCACGCCTTGTTTTAGGCCTCGGAAAAAAATATTCTTTAAAAAATCCACGCCTTGCTTTAGGCCTCGGAAAAAAATATTCTTTAAAAAATCCACCCCTTGTTTTAGGCCTCGAAAAAATATTCTTTAAAAAATCCACGCCTATTTATGGGCCTCGGAAATATATTCTTTAAAAACTCCACGCCTATTTAAAGGACTCGGAAAAATATTCTTTAAAAAATCCACGCCTATTTATAGGCCTCGGAAAAAATATTCTTTAAAAAATCCACCCCTTGTTTTAGGCCTCGGAAAAATATTCTTTAAAAAATCCACGCCTATTTATGGGCCTCGGAAAAATATTCTTTAAAAAATCCACGCCTATTTATAGGCCTCGGAAAAAAATATTCTTTAAAAAATCCACGCCTATTTATAGGCCTCGGAAAAAATATTCTTTAAAAAATCCACGCCTATTTATAGGCCTCGGAAAAAAATATTCTTTAAAAAATCCACGCCTATTTATATGCCACGATTTTTTTTAAATCACTCCTGAACATAATTATTTTTTAAATTCCGCTGATTCCCATACCTCTCCCCCCTCCAGATACATTGTTGTCATAGAACCAAAAATAATAAATGACAAGAAGAATCTGATGAATGTGTGCCACCTTGAGATAAACAATTAAATGAAAAAAGAAAGACCACGACGAAAAGATAACTTTATTACACACATTCAGTCAGTGTGACAGGCTGGTAGACAGATCGACCGGCAGACAGAAAAACAAACAAATAATCTCGAAGGCGATGTAAGAATTGTCAGAATCACCACCAACCGTACTCACATTCTGCCAACAGCTCGCTCCATCCAGCATTCTATGCTGTACATAGCATTGCTGGTGTTAATCGTTTCCAGTCGACATGACATAGAAACGGGCCACATAATCTGCTCTAGAATGTGTCCAAAAACGAACAAGAACAACAACAAAAAACTAGAATATTATGTGTGTTAGACAGACGGCTCGACATACACCACAGAGTTGGGACGAGGAAAACACGCGATGTATAGACTTATGGTGGCACCAGCTTCGTCGCCAAACCGTCCAGATACGAGGCAACTTCGACAAACGGTATTAAAAGTTTGAATGGTGGGTGAGGGAGGAAGGTAAACGAAACAAAAATGCCAACATTGCATAGCAGCACCTGAGTGTTATTGCACAGGGGCCACAACGGCCCACATGGAAATTGAATGGTATAGGCAAACCAATATTGTATTTTTCCAGGGCCCATATTTTTTTTTTTAATATTTTTTCAAAGCATATAAATAGGAGTAGATTTTTAAAGAATATTTTTTCGATGGCTCTGATTGGCTTTAACATGGCGAAGTCCAGGCTTATCTTGGTCCCTCTTTAATCTCAATTGTTGACACTGACCTACCCGCGGTGCCATCTGGGGAGCTATTTTCTTCACCCGATGAAATATTGAGATAATATGTGCCGCGAGTTCACCAATAAGAACTATAAAAAAGGGGTGAGGCGTCGGGTTAGTTGCCCACAGCCGGAAAACCCAACCTACTATGAAGAAACAAAGAAAAAAGAAAAACAAACCCCCCTAATGTTGACGACCCCCGCAAACGTATAAAGGACCCCGATTTGCGAATCTGCACTTGGAATGTGCGCACGTTGTACAGAACAGGTGCAGTGTTCGCTTTGGTGGATGTACTCAAGAAGTACAAGGCCGATATTATTGCCTTACAGGAAATGCGATGGAAAGGGACAGGCGTAGGTAAATCAGACGATTACGCCCTGACATGAATTTGGCTGCGGATTTATGGTTAACAGGAGAATAAAAGACCTCATCTCCAGATTCACTCCAGTAGATGAGCGAATTGCTATAATCCGTATAAAAGCCGAGTTCTTCTACATCAGTCTCATTTGCGCCATGCTCCGACCGAAATAAAGATGAGCAGACCAAAGACATATTTAACGAGCGCCTAGAAACATCATATGACCGTTGCCTTGGCCATGGCATTAAAATTCTGCTAGGAGATTTTAATGGAAAAATCGAAAGGGAAAAAATTTGTGGCCCCACCGTCGGAAAATTCAGCCGTCATGAAGAAACATCCGACAACGATGTGGAAAAGACTTCCTCTAGATGTCGTCTTTAAAAACTCCCTCTAGAGCTCCTCTATAAAGACTCCCTCTAGAGCTCGCCTATGAAAAAGACTCGCTCTAGAGCTCCTCTATAAAGACTCCAGATAAAGCCCGTATACGAAGAAATTACAAGAAAAACCTGAGCGTGAGCAAATCGGGAGCATTTTGAAAAACTTTTGGTATCAAATAGGAGCATGCACCAGGTGATTAGTACAATTTGGCTAGAAGAATGTATGCCCAATGATTGGAACCTCAGCATCCTGTGTCCCGTGCACTTAAAAAGGAGACAAGGCGATATGTGCCTACTATAGAGGAATAAGGCTCCTTCCCATCGCATATAAAGTGCTATCCAGTGTGCTGTGTGAACGACATCATTGGACCATACCAATGCTGCTTCAGACCTGCCAAATCCACCATTGACCAGATTTTCACTCTGAGCCAAATCCTGAAAAAAACACGAAAAACACATCGACACATTCTACCTATTCGTCGACTATAAAGCCGCATTCGACAGCCCTATCCGTTCAGAGGTGTATAAAGCTATGTCTGCGTTCGGCATTCCTGCAAAATTACTACGGCTATGCAGGATAACTTTAACTGCCACAAGATCAGCAGTAAAAGTCGGAAAGGACCTATCGGAGCCTTTCAATACCGCACGAGGATTCATACGAGGTGACAGTTTGTCGTGTGACCTTTTTAACATCCTACTGGAAAAGATCATACGAGAGGCAAAAGTGAACAGAAATGGCACTCTGTACACCAAACAACACATGTTACTCGTCTACGCCGATGACATCGACATAATGGGTCGAACATTGAGAGCGGTAACAGCCACCTTTGAACAAATTGAGAAGGAGTCTGCCAAAGTGGGTCTGGCAGAATAAACGGCGAGAAGACCAAGCTGATGGTATCAACGCGCAAGACGTCCAGTAGACTCGGACCAACTGTGGAACTTGAGAACTACAGCTTCGAGGTAGTTAACATTTTATATACCTTGGTAACGCCATAAATAAAACGAATGACATCAGTTTTGGGCCACAACGGCCCACATGATAAATGGATGGGATAGGCATATCAATTTCGTATTTTTTTGCTTTAACATGGCGAAGTCCAGGCTTCGGAGAAGTCCAGACTATGGTCTGAGCAAACAACTCAGAAGCAGGGCCACCTCCCACCAGACCAAACTCACACTCTACAATACGCTGATACTACCCGCGCTGTTATAAGGATCTGAAGCATGGGTACTTACGCAAGCAGATGAGGCATCTCTTGGAGTGTTTGAGAGAAAAATTCTCCGAAAGATCTATGGGCCGATCTGCGTTGACGGTGCATATAGCCGTCGAATGAACCATGAATTGTACCAGCTATTCTCGGCACTTCGACATTGTTAGACGTATTGAGCTGCAGCGACTACGTTGGCTAGGTCATGTTGTGAGAATGGATGAAGATGCCCCGAACCCAGAAGGCATATCAATGCGAACCAGCTGATGGTTCACGCAGAGGGGGAAGGCCTCGAATAAGATCAAGTGGAAGATAACATTGCCGAATATGGTCTTTCATATTGGAAAAACTGCGCAAAAGACCGACGCGTCTGGAAATCTTTCTTAAGCTCGGCTTATGGAACGAAAGTTCAGTCACAAGCCAGCTTAGTATGTAAGTAATTAGCCGTGGATTTTTACAAAATATTTGTTCCTGGCCTATAAATAGGCGAGGATTTTTTAAAAATATTGTTTAAATTTTTTAGAAATTTCCGCACTTTAAACACCTTTAAAAATATAAATTTTGAGTTGAACATGATATTTTGTTGTTTGTTACGGATAAACAACAAACATTTGAAGATGTTTTTTGTTTACAAAATTGTCACCAATTTCGGTTTCTAACCAAGTTTTCAAAACAATTAATTTGTTGTTGTATTCTGTTTAACCTTCAGACTAACAATGGATTTTTCTTCCAAAAATATGTTATTATGATTTTTCAACATGACAACTATCTTGTTTATAGGGGTAGAATCATACAACAACCTCCACATAGCAACAACAACAACAACAGACCAAAATAGCAACACCCAACAATTTAAATTTCCCACATCCCCGGGAGGTGGTTCGATGTGAACCTTTTTTGGGCTCCCATCTCAAAACAAAAGCGAGTGACTCATTTTTTTTAATTTAAATGATTTGAGTTGTTGTTGTTGCTGTTCATTTGTCGTCATCTCTGTGTTTGTGTGTGTGATACCAATTCCTATAGTGTTGTAATGTTAACAAATTTGTGTAGAACAAAAACAAAAGGTCCAACAACATTTACAAGGGGTCGTTCAATGGAAAAGCGAACCTTATTTGTAGCTCCGGTTTGGTGGTTGGTTGGTTGGCTGCTTGGCTGGCTGGTTGGTAAAATGCACTTCGCTGTGACCGCTTATTTGTTTATTTGTCGTTTTTGTTGTTGTTCTTGTTGCATTTGTTTTTCTATAAACCGTAGTTAAAACATTTATATATAGGCGTAGAACGGAAATGCCCTGTCTGATGTTGTCTCGAATGCTGTTTAGGATTTGTTTTTTTTCTGTGCATTCAATTTGTCGTCGCTTCTGTTCGATGCTGTTGAATCATGTCACAATATTTTTTATACCCTTCACCACACTGTGGTACAGGGTATTATGTCTTTGTGCATATGTTTGTAACAGGCAAAAGGAATCGAGATAGACACATGGTTCCTTTTGAGAATATGCATAGAATCACTTTCTGAATCGATTTATGCATGTCCGTCTGTCCGTCCGTCCGTCTGTTGATGTTAAATTGTAAACAAAGTACAGGTCACATTTATAATCCGATTTGGCTGAAATTTGGCACAGCTCATTTATTTGGCCCAAGAACGAACCCTATTGAAATTGGGAAAAATCGGTTCAGATTTAGATATAGCTCCCATATATATTTTTGTCCGATTTATGGACTTTAGTCCCTGAAAATCATTCGATTTGCACGAATTTCGGTACAGCGTACTGAATTAAGTCTAAAATGATGTGTGCCAAGTTTCGAGAAAATCGGATCAGATTTAGATATAGCTCCCATATATAGTTTCGTCCGATTTAAGGTAAATGTGGCACCAAAGTCCCTCTATATCTTTCGATTTGCATGCAATTTGGCACAGAGTTCTGAATTAGGTCCAGAATGATGTGCCCCAAGTTTCAAGAAAATCGGTTCAGATTTAGATATAGCTCCCATATATTGTTTCGACCGATTTACGGTAAATGGAGCACCAAAGTCTCTGAAAATCTTTCGATTTGCACAAATTTTGGCATAGCGTACTAGATTAAGTCTAGAATGATGTGTGCCAAGTTTCGAGGAAGTCGGTTCAGATTTAGATATAGCTCCCATATATAGTTTTGTCCGATTTAAGGTAAATGGGACACCAAAGTCCCTCTATATGTTTCGATTTGCATGAAATTTGGCACAGTGTACTGAATTAGGTCCAGAATAATGTGTGCCAAGTTTCGAGAAAATCGGTTCAGATTTAGATATAGCTCCCATATATAGTTTCATCCGATTTAAGGTAAATGGGGCACCAAAGTCCCTATATATCATTCGATTTGCATGAAATTTGGTACAGAGTACTGAATTAGGTCCAGAATGATGTGTGCCAAGTTTCGAGAAAATCGTTCAGATTTAGATATAGCTCCCATATATAGTTTCGTCCGATTTAAGGTAAATGGGGCACCAAAGTCCCTCTATATCTTTCGATTTGCATGAAATGTGGTACAGTGTACTGAATTAGGTCCAGAATGATGTGTGCCAAGTTTCGAGAAAATCGGTTCATATTTAGATATAACTCCCATATATAGTTTCGTCCGATTTAAGGTAAATGGGACACCAAAGTCCCTCTATACCTTTCGATTTGTTCCTATATATAGTTCCCATATATAATTTCGTCCGATTTAATGTAAATGGTTTACCAAAGTGTCTATATATCTTTCGATTTGCACGAAATTTGGCATTGCGTAATGAATTAATGAATGTATGTTAAGTTTCTTGAAAGTCGGTCCAGATTTAGATATAGCTCCCATATATATTTTCGTCCGATTTAATGTAAACGGTGTCGTCCGTTTTTACAAATATATATATATATATATATATGCTTATAATTGATTTTCATAATTTTGTCCCTGGTCCTTTAAAAATTCGACGTCTTTTAGGTTTCATCTGTTTGATATACCGAAAGTGGTGAAGGGTATCATATAGTCGGCCCCGTCCGACTTTACTGTTTTCCTTACTGGTTTTGTTTTTGTTGTTTTTTTTTGGATTCTATGAAAAGCGAATAAAAACCACATGGGATTTCATTGAAAAATATAAATTGCACCTAAGGTCCATTGTAACGAATTATAGTTACCCTTTGAAAAAAACGGGCGGAGGTGAAGTCAATAAAAGATGACTTACGAATATAAAGGGTGGGAGGGGACATCTATATAGGATTATCGGAACTTCTTCATGAAGAAATTTTCTTAGAAACACCTCACCCTTCTTGAATCTGATCATGAACTTCGATCGAATTCAAAAAAGCTGAGCTCAGGAAAAGGAATCTATACAACCCTTGCTATATTTTGGATATTTTAGAAGATCCTACCACATAGTCTCCCATCAAACCATACCCTCGTCCTGTAGCGTATCTAGAATTACTCACATACAAAGTCGGATACAATGATCAACGATATTATTCAAGAATCAAACAATTATCACTTCACTTCAGACTTGCTTACCAATTCGCATTATTGTTGTTGCTGTTGTTGTTACTTGATCGCATTGATTGATTTTTTTATGGCCACGCTTTGCCAAACATTTGATGCTTGCATTCAAGCATTACCATCCATCCGATCGAGAGCTCTAGATCTGGTCTCTCAATCACAACACTTAATGGTAGCAAACTGCAACCGATTTAGAATAATAATAACAACAACAACGAGACTGACGGAATGAATGGAAATGGTTGAATGGCTCAGTGAGTGATCTATTGGAACTATGGTGTATTGTTCGGCTGCCTCTGGAAAATGTCAATTTTCTATGACTTTTGTTCGATATGAAATGAATAAAGGAAAATGAAGATTTGTTTTTAGCCTCAGATACACTAGCTAACAAAAACATGGATAATTTAAAGAATATTTTTTCAAGGAATACTTTGTCAAGCCTCCAAAACGGCGTGGATTTCTTAAAGAATATTTTGCCAAGCCTACAAAACGGCGTGGATTTTTTAAAGAATATTTTTTCGAGGCCTCAGACAAGGCATGGATTTTTTGAAGAATATCTTTTGAGGCCTCATACAAGGCGTGGATTTTTTAAAGAATATTTTTCGAGGCTTCAGACAAGGCGTGGATTTTTTAAAGAATATTTTTTGAGGCTTCAGACAAGGCGTTGATTTTTTAAAGAATATTTTTTGAGGCCTCAGACAAGGCGCTGATTTTTTAAAGAATATTTTTTGAGGCCTCAGACAAGGCGTTGATTTTTTAAAGAAACATTTTTGAGGCCTCAGACAAGGCGTGGATTTTTTAAAGAATATTTTTTGAGGCCTCAGACAAGGCGTTGATTTTTTAAAGAAAATATTTTGAGGCCTCATACAAGGCGTGGATTTTTTAAAGAATATTTTTTGAGGCCTCAGACAAGGCGTTGATTTTTTAAAGAAAATATTTTGAGGCCTCATACAAGGCGTGGATTTTTTAAAGAATATTTTTTGAGGCTTCAGACAAGGTGTGGATTTTTTAAAGAATATTTTTTGAGGCTTCAGACAAGGCGTGGATTTTTTAAAGAATATTT
The DNA here is from genome assembly GCF_032173495.1 of Musca vetustissima. Lineage (NCBI taxonomy): Eukaryota > Metazoa > Arthropoda > Insecta > Diptera > Muscidae > Musca > Musca vetustissima. Next base: position 33,525 of record NW_026888835.1, read on the forward strand.
TTTGAGGCTTCAGACAAGGCGTGGATTTTTTAAAGAATATTTTTTGAGGCTTCAGACAAGGCGTGGATTTTTTAAAGAATATTTTTTGAGGCTTCAGACAAGGCGTGGATTTTTTAAAGAATATTTTTTGAGGCTTCAGACAAGGCGTTGATTTTTTAAAGAATATTTTTTGAGGCCTCAGACAAGGCGTGGATTTTTTAAAGAATATTTTTTGAGGCCTCAGACAAGGTGTGGATCTTTTAAAGAATATTTTTTGAGGCCTCAGACAAGGTGTGGATCTTTTAAAGAATATTTTTTGAGGCCTCAGACAAGGCGTGGATTTTTTAAAGAATATTTTTTGAGGCTTCAGACAAGGCGTTAATTTTTTAAAGAATATTTTTTGAGGCTTCAGACAAGGCGTGGATTTTTTAAAGAATATTTTTTGAGGCTTCAGACAAGGCGTTGATTTTTTAAAGAATATTTTTGGGGCTTCAGACAAGGCGTGGACTTTTTAAAGAATATTTTTTCAAGCCTCCAACATGGCGTGGATTTTTTAAAGAATATTTTTTCAAGCCTCCAACATGTCGTGGATTTTTTAAAGAATATTTTTTCAAGGGCTACATTAGACGTGAATTTTTCAAGGGTTACATTGGAAAAATATTCTTTAAAACTTTTTTGAACTAATATTTTTTCCAACATCCAACAAGGCGTGGATTTTATAACAAAGATTTTTTCAAGGTTTACAGTAGACTGGTATTGTTTAAAGAGTTTTTAGGGCCCTACCAAAATTTAGATTTTTAAAAATATTTTTTCAAGACCCAATCAAAGGCGTGAAAAGTAATTTTTTACATAATTTTTTGTCGAAGCAGATTATTTTAAATAAATTTTTTCAATCCCCATCATTTTTGTAGGCTAGTTTAACAATGACTTGTAATATTTTGTTTCTCTTCAAATTGCATAACATCATCATCGCCACTGTTGATGAGCTAATTTTCATCTTCGGTTATGCTGTTATGCTGAACTCAAGCAATAAACGGATATCGTGATACAAATAAGATCGAATACTGACCGGCTGGCTGCCTAAGTTGCTGGCTATCTGGGCAAGCATAATAATGTTGCTCCAATATTGGCTGCGCCGCAGCCAGTTGCTGCTGATGTTGCATGTTAACGAACAACAAATAAACGTGATCCAATTTAACGAATCACATCACCCCAAATCGATCGGAAAGATAGAAAAAAAAAAACAATGATTGGTAGCGATCATAATCCCAACACCATCATCAGCATAATTTTGATTAATCAAATCTAGGGGGGGAACAACATCAGCTCTGTCCTATCTATTGACATTAATTTCTTCATTCACTACAATTTCGTATTGTCCCTTTTTTAGGGATTGATGAATGAACGACATCGACTGACCCCTCTTGGCGCAATGATGTCCAATCATCAGCCATTCCTTTTTAACTTGATTTGAATATTTTTCGCTAGGGTGTGTTTTTTTTGCTGCCACGAAGTGATCTTAATTGAAATTCGTTATAACCCCGTAGGGTCTTGGTTATGGTGGTGGCCTACACGTTTAAAAGTGCATTTCCTCAATCACGGAAATCTGTGTTTGTACCTATGTTTTTCAATTATTAGAGATTTTTTATGGCGTATGGTAATAAAATAAATGAAGATGTCAGAATCTAAACTGATAATTAAATAAAATATAAAGGAAGCTAAAAATGGGAAATGGGGAAAAACAGATAAGATAAAAACTTATGGTTCGGCTAATGACTCAAAAAATATTCTTTAAAAAATCCACGCCTGGGTAAGGCCTTGAAAAAATATTCTTTAAAAAATCCACGCCAAATTGGAAACCTTGAAAAAATATTCTTTAAAAAATCCACGCCAAATTGGAAACCTTGAAAAAATATTCTTTAAAAAATCCACGCCAAATTGGAAACCTTGAAAAAATATTCTTTAAAAAATCCACGCCAAATTGGAAACCTTGAAAAAATATTCTTTAAAAAATCCACGCCAAATTGGAAACCTTGAAAAAATATTCTTTAAAAAATCCACGCCTGGGTAAGGCCTTGAAAAAATATTCTTTAAAAAATCCACGCCAAATTGGAAACCTTGAAAAAATATCCTTCTATAAATCCACGCCTGGGTAAGGCCTTGAAAAATATCCTTCTATAAATCCACGCCTGGGTAAGGCCTTGAAAAAATATTCTTTAAAAAATCCACGCCTGGGTAAGGCCTTGAAAAAATATTCTTTAAAAAATCCACGCCTGGGTAAGGCCTTGAAAAAATATTCTTTAAAAAATCCACGCCTGGTTTAGGCCTCCAAAAAAATATTCTTTAAAAAATCCACGCCTGGTTTAGGCCTCCAAAAAAATATTCTTTAAAAAATCCACGCCTGGTTTAGGCCTCCAAAAAAATATTCTTTAAAAAATCCACGCCTGGTTTAGGCCTCCAAAAAAATATTCTTTAAAAAATCCACGCCTGGGTTAGGCCTTGAAAAAATAGTCTTTAAAAAATCCACGCCTGGCTTAGGCCTTTAAAAAATATTCTTTAAAAAATCCACGCCTGGGTTAGGCCTTGAAAAAATATTCTTTAAAAAATCCACTCCTAATTGGAAACCTTAAAAAAATATTCTTTAAAAAATCCACGCCTGGTTTAGGCCTCCAAAAAAATATTCTTTAAAAAATCCACGCCTAGTTTAGGCCTCCAAAAAAATATTCTTTAAAAAATCCACGCCTGGTTTAGGCCTCCAAAAAAATATTCTTTAAAAAATCCACGCCTGGTTTAGGCCTCCAAAAAAATATTCTTTAAAAAATCCACGCCTGGTTTAGGCCTCCAAAAAAATATTCTTTAAAAAATCCACGCCTGGTTTAGGCCTCCAAAAAAATATTCTTTAAAAAATCCACGCCTGGTTTAGGCCTCCAAAAAAATATTCTTTAAAAAATCCACGCCTGGTTTAGGCCTCCAAAAAATATTCTTTAAAAAATCCACGACAGGGTTAGGCCTTGAAAAAATATTCTTTAAAAAATCCACGCCTGGGTTAGGCCTTGAAAAAATATTCTTTAAAAAATCCACGCCTGGTTTAGGCCTCCAAAAAAATATTCTTTAACAAATCCACGCCTGGTTTAGGCCTCCAAAAAAATATTCTTTAAAAAATCCACGCCTGGGTTATGCCTTGAAAAAATATTCTTTAAAAAATCCACGCCTGGTTTAGGTCTCCAAAAAATATTCTTTAAAAAATCCACGCCTGGTTTAGGTCTCCAAAAAAATATTCTTTAAAAAATCCACGCCTCGAAAAAATATTCTTTAAAAAAATCCACGCCTCGAAAAATATTCTTTAGAAAAATCCACGCCTCGAAAAAATATTCTTTAAAAAATCCACGCCTATTTGGAAACCTTGAAAAAATATTCTTTAAAAAATCCACGCCTCGAAAAAATATTCTTTAAAAAAATCCACGCCTCGAAAAAATATTCTTTAAAAAAATCCACGCCTCGAAAAAATATTCTTTAAAAAACCACGCCTATTTATAAACCTCGACAAAAAAATATTTTTGTTAAAATTTTTTGCCTATATATATTTTTCTCACCATTATTAAAAATTCATAAAATTGTTTGTTAATAATAATAACAAAAAAACAACCACCAACAACAACATCGGCTGCTTGTTAATTAATTCCACAGTAGCTGTCATCGGGCGAGCATAATGTGGCGTTGAATTATTATTTTTGCATAGCTGTTAAGAAAAAAAATTTTGACAGCTTTCCGGCTAATTTGATTAGTTTATGCTTTGTTTCTGGGATTGAATTATTATTAACCCCAACGACAGCAACAACAACAGCAACAGCAAAAATTGTAAGGTGCCATTTATTAACAAAAATATTGAATAGGTTCAGAAGAAATAGATTGATTTATAAATGGTTATTGAAATATGAAGACATGCGGGATTCCCTTGCCGCCCACTTCGATACTGGGGTAAGTAAAGAGGTGGATTTTTTCCTGGGGCCATTATTTTTTAATTCTAATTAAAACACTCAAAACTTTCACATTCCATACGAAAATTTTTTGCTTCGAACTTCCCATCCGGAAAGAACCTCCGCCCCCAGATGTTTGGACACAATCACAATATTCTTTTGCCAGTTCCCACCATCAGCTGGAGGAGGTCTGTAATTAAATTCAAAGATTTTTTCCCCACTTCGAAAAAAATCGCTACGAAGCACTTCACTTTATTTTTTTCTTAATATCAACAATGACTCTTCAAAATTCTATCATAATTATAATATTTGCCACTTTGTGGCACGTATCATGGCTAGATCCATATGAGTGCGGGAGTGTGTGTATGTTTGTGTGTGTGTGTGGTGGCAACATATCATTCACTCTCTCTCAAAGGCAAAAAAAAAAAAAATAATAATTTAAGGTTTGGAAAGTAAAAATGATGATGATGATGAGGATGGTGATGGTTCAGAGGCCATTATAACCTTCGTCATCTTTTGTCTTCTAGGGTAAATCGAAAAAACAGAAAAACAACTTCAAATCGAAAATGGAAAATATCTACATGATCTCTGAGTTTGACCCCCATTTAAAAGCACAACAACAAAAAATAGAGGGAGAAAAATCAAAGAAAAATGCCATGGTTTCATGGTGATTTAGCAAAACGGCAAAGTATTCCATAATTTGGCAGTGATCGTGTGGTTGGACGTGGTGTATCCCATGTAAATACTCCTGCAAACAGCAACAACAACATATAATTTGGGAAAACAACAACAACAAACGAAATGAAACTAAATATGGCAAGGGTGTTAAATAAGGCACAGTGGGTCACAACAATCTATACTAATAAAAGAGAAAAGTGACTGACAGACTGATTTAATGATTCATCAACGCCCAGAATCTTGAAATTTTGGTTGGGGGTCACTCTTGGTCCAAATGTGACAGATAAGGCTGGGTTTTTGGAAATTCGTACTGGAACGGTACGAAAAGTACTAAATGTGATACCATTTGTATTTGGCGAACCGGTGGAGCTAGAACTCTGAAATTTAGTTTGGTGATCGTTGATGAAGTGTAGGATAGATGCACCAAAGGATTTTTGGAAATTCGAACTATAACTATTCGAAAAGTACGAAAATGTACTTAATTTGGTACAAATTCGTAGCATGTGAATGGATAGAGCTAAAAACTTGAAATGTGGAATGCGAATTAGGGTTGGGATGTAGAGTCTATTTAAGGTGATGGTTTTAAAAGCGTGTACTCATGTGTACGCAAAGTACTATATGGTACTATATTTGGTACACATTTCATCTATACTAATAAAAGAGTAAAGTGATTGACTGACTGACTGATTTAACGATTCATCAACGCCCAGACGAAACGGATAAGCTAGAATCTTGAAATTTTGGGTGAGGGTCACTCTTGGACCAATGGGTCACTCCTGACAGAAAAGGCTGGGTTTTTGGAAATTCGTACTAGAACGGTACGAAAAGTACTAAAAAATACTAAATGTGATACCATTTGTATTTGGCGAACCGGTGGAGCTAGAACTCTGAAATTTGGTTTGGTGGTCGTTGATGAAGTGTAGGATAGATGCACTAAAGGATTTTTGGAAATTCGGACTATAACTATCCGAAAAGTACGAAAATATACTTAATTTGGTACAATTCTGTAGCATTTGAACGGATAGCGCTAAAAATTGGGGTGTAAAATTTGGGGTGTGAATTATGGTTGAGAAGTAGGGTCCATGTTAGGAGATGGTTTTGAGGTGGTTTGTACTCATGTGTACGCAAAGTACTATATGGTACTATATTTGGTACAAATTTAATTTGGAGATACAAATCGAGCTGGAATTCTGGAATTTGAAATTAAAAGTACCGTCGGTGTGTAGGATTGGGATATGAACGTAGTTTTAGAAATTTGTTCCTTGTGTGTACGAAAAGTACTAAATCGTACTATAATCGGTGCAGTTTGGATTTGGGTGAACCGATAGAGCGGGAGCAATGAAATTTGAAATTACGATCATTGTAGGGATGTAGGATTGGGATCAGGATTCAGTTTAAGAATATAATACTTATGTGTACTAAACGGTACTAAATTTGGTACAATTTGAATTTTAGGAGAACCAATAGAACTAGAATCATGAAATTTGGAGTCAGGATCACTGTTGAGGTGTAAGATTGAGATATGTAGAATGTTTTAGAAATTAGTACTAATGCGTACCAAATTTGGTACAATTTGAATTTTGGGTAAAGCGATAGAGTTGGAATCCCGAAATTTTGATTTAGGATAACTGTAGAGGTGTAGGATTGGGGTATGTAGGAAGGTTTGGAAATTGGTACTACTATGTACTAAATTTAGTACAATTTGAATTGTGGTTGAACCGATAGAGTTAGAATCCTGAAACTTGGATTTAGGATCACTGTGGGGGTGTACTATGGAAATAATGTGCGCTAAAGGGAAAATTTGGATTTTGGATTGTTTTTTCTGTTATATGCAGTTTGGTTTGAAAATAAAATAATATGTTAATACATGTTTAAATATTTCCTACATTCGATAATGAAGTTGCGGGCAAATGCTAGTAAAGAATATTTTTTGAGGAATAAAACAAGGCGTGGATTTTTTAAAGAATATTTTTTCGAAGCCTAAACCAAGGCATGGATTTTTTAAAGAATATTTTTTGGAGACCAACCAACAAGGCGTGGATTTTTTAAAGAATAGGTTTTGGAGACCACCCAACAAGACGTGGATTTTTTAAAGAATATTTTTTCAAGGCTTGGATTTTTTAAAGAATATTTTTTCAAGAGGATCCACAGAGGCGTGGGTTTTTTAAAGAATATTTTTTTTGGATTTTTTAAAGAACCACCCAACAAGGCGTGGATTTTTTAAAAATATTTTTTTGGATTTTTATAAAAAACAAGGCGTGGATTTTTTAAAGAATATTTTTTAAGGCGTGGATTTTTTAAAAATATTTTTGGAGATTTTTATAAAACAAGGCGTGGATTTTTTAAAGAATATTTTTGGAGACCTAAAACAAGGCGTGGATTTTTTAAAGAATATTTTTGGAGACCTAAAACAAGGCGTGGATTTTTTAAAGAATATTTTTGGAAACCTAAAACAAGGCGTGGATTTTTATAAAAATATTTTTTTAACGCGTGGATTTTTATAAAAATATTTTTTTAACGCGTGGATTTTTATAAAAATATTTTTTTAAGGTGTGGATGTTTTAAAGAATATTTTATCAAGGCGTGGATTTTTATAAAAATATTTTTTCAAGGCGTGGATTTTTATAAAAATATTTTTTCAAGGCGTGGATTTTTATAAAAATATTTTTTCAAGGCGTTGATTTTTATAAAAATATTTTTTCAAGGCGTGGATTTTTATAAAAATATTTTTTCAAGGCTTGGATTTTTATAAAAATATTTTTTCAAGGCTTGGATTTTTATAAAAATATTTTTTCAAGGCGTGAATTTTTATAAAAATATTTTTTTAAGGCGTGGATTTAAAAAAAAATTAAGGCGTGGATTTAAAAAAAAATTAAGGCGTGGATTTTTATAAAAATATTTTTTTAAGGCGTGGATTTAAAAAAATTAAGGCGTGGATTTAAAAAAAATTAAGGCGTGGATTAAACAAATTAAAGCGTGGATTTAAAAACAAATTAAAGCGTGGATTTAAAAAAATTAAAGCGTGGATTTAAAAAAATTGAAGCGTGGATATAAAAAAAAATTAAAGCGTGGATTTAAAAAAAATTAAAGCGTGGATTTAAAAAAAAATTAAAGCGTGGATTTAAAAAAATTATAGCGTGGATTTGAAAAAAATAAAGCGTGTATTTAAAAAATGTAAAGCGTGGATTTAAAAATGTTTTTTTTTTTGAATTTTTTTAAAAACATTTTTTCTGGAATCTGTGGATTTTTTGAATATTTTTAAGGTGGAATGTTTCCTCCCGTTCCACTGCTCCCAAAATTTGTTGAAATACACTTTTCACGCGACTCTTGTTAAAATTGGTTTTAACTCGAATAAGGTTGGGATTAATGTGTTGTTGTTGGTTTTTAAGTGGTACTAGTTGTTGTTGTTGCCAGTTAGTTAGTGTGTAACATGCAAATCTGCAAATAAATTGATGCTCACTGACCGCATCTGAACACAAATACCAAAAAAACAACAACAAGGTAGGGGCGGGAGGCAGTGACTGTTTCGACCGAAACCATTCATTCAAATATCCCGTCCATACATCCATCCACACCATCTCCCAGTGCATTGCAGTGCATCTCATCAAAAGATCTGCAGAGGCACGTTTAACGTTTGTTTAGCCACAGCCACATGAAAATCGACAACAGCAGCACCATGAAAAAAACTTTTCATTTCATTTTTGAAAAGCGGTGTTGTTGTTTTTTTCAATTTTTGTTGTTGTTGTTGTTGTTTCTTTTATTTAGAGGGATATTCGTTAGTCAATTTTTGTGACGTGCGCCTGCATTCATGGACAGATTTACCATTTTTGAGCATCGAGCGGAGGCAGCAGCAGAGTCTCCGATGTAACCTGGCGGCCCCATGCGATGTTTAGTTCAGTTGGCTGGCTGGCTGGTTGTTTGGTTTATTATAAATTGGTTTTAAGCCAACGATTTAAATATTTTAACCAGTTTCACTTTTCACATGGCTTTCGATGAAGTCTCCGCCGATAGATCAACAGGCAGATCACCAGGCATGATGATGTTCACACACAAAGCCATGGGGGGAAGGGGGAAAGCTGAAGATATTGATGCTGCTCATGAAGATGTGTGTTTGTTTTTTGTTTTCAACGGTATATTTTTTTATGGGCATTCTCCCCACCTCTGGATTCCGAAAAAAATCGAAATTTATCAACAACATCGGGGGATTTGCATAGGTTTTGTTGGTGTTGTTGTTGCTGCTGTTGTTGTTGCTCTTCATGTTGTGGCCATTAAAATCGTCTATGAAACGCAGCCATTGATTTGTTAATAAGGCGGGAGGGGGGAGGTTGACATAAAAAAGATGAACTGCAGAGCATGATAACCAGGGCTTAAATGAAAAACCGTTGGTTAACTTGTCATCTAAGGAAGAGGAGGGATGGAAGGAGAAGGGGATCGGCGAGATTTTATTGAAAAATGTCAAGACTGAAATATGAGAAGCAAAACGCAAAACGGCATTTTTTGAAAAATTGTCATCACGACTTTTAATTTTTGTTTGGGAAATGTTGGGAATATTTTTTTTAAATTTTTATTAGGGGGAATATTTGTTAATGGGTCATTTTATGGTGCAGACACAGTTAATTGGAAAACGTGACAATGGAAAATTAGTTTTAATTTTTATTGGAGATACAATCTTTAATAAATCAGATGGGAAGACAAGAAAATTTTTCCATTAAAAAATTAATTTGAAAAAAACGAGCTTCAAAAATATTCTTTAAAAAATCCACGCCTTGTTTTAGGCCTCGAAAAAATATTCTTTAAAAATCCACGCCTTGTTTTAGGCCTCCAAAAAATATTCTTTAAAAATCCACGCCTTGTTTTAGGCCTCCAAAAAATATTCTTTAAAAATCCACGCCTTGTTTTAGGCCTCCAAAAAATATTCCTCCAAAAAATATTCTTTAAAAAATCCACGCCTTGTTTTAGGCCTCGAAAAAATATTCTTTAAAAAATCCACGCCTTGTTTTAGGCCTCGAAAAAATATTCTTTAAAAAATCCACGCCTTGTTTTAGGCCTCGAAAAAATATTCTTTAAAAAATCCACGCCTTGTTTTAGGCCTCAAAAAATATTCTTTAAAAAATCCACGCCTTGTTTTAGGCCTCAAAAAATATTCTTTAAAAAATCCACGCCTTGTTTTAGGCCTCAAAAAATATTCTTTAAAAAATCCACGCCTTGTTTTAGGTCTCCAAAAATATTCTTTAAAAAATCCACGCCTTGTTTTAGGTCTCCAAAAATATTCTTTAAAAAATCCACGCCTTGTTTTAGGTCTCCAAAAATATTCTTTAAAAAATCCACGCCTTGTTTTAGGTCTCCAAAAATATTCTTTAAAAAATCCACGCCTTGTTTTAGGTCTCCAAAAATATTCTTTAAAAAATCCACGCCTTGTTTTAGGTCTCCAAAAATATTCTTTAAAAAATCCACGCCTTGTTTTAGGTCTCCAAAAATATTCTTTAAAAAATCCACGCCTTGTTTTAGGTCTCCAAAAATATTCTTTAAAAAATCCACGCCTTGTTTTAGGTCTCCAAAAATATTCTTTAAAAAATCCACGCCTTGTTTTAGGTCTCCAAAAATATTCTTTAAAAAATCCACGCCTTGTTTTAGGTCTCCAAAAATATTCTTTAAAAAATCCACGCCTTGTTTTAGGTCTCCAAAAATATTCTTTAAAAAATCCACGCCTTGTTTTAGGTCTCCAAAAATATTCTTTAAAAAATCCACGCCTTGTTTTAGGTCTCCAAAAATATTCTTTAAAAAATCCACGCCTTGTTTTAGGTCTCCAAAAATATTCTTTAAAAAATCCATGCCCTGTTTAGGGCCTCAAAAAACATCCTTTAAAAAATCCACCCCTTGTTTTAGGCTTGAAAAAAAAATATTTTTTAAAAAGTCCACGCCTTGTAAAAAAACTCTAAATTGACGCCACTGTTAAATGCATTGCTTGCTTCGCATACAAAAATAAACAAAACCTACCGGCAATCGTTTCTATTTCCATTTCCTGTTATCTTTGCATTGTTTACAAATGTTAACAGTCATACGCCTAACAGTACAGAGAGCCAAGCCATAGAGGGAGTGAGAGAATAATCCATTGGGAAGAGAGAGAGAACAGTACTATTTCCTCTTTTGTTGTTGACTTCGTTCGTTAAGTTGGTTCTCTGTTATGCACTTGACGAAACACCACGCAATGTTTGAGAGCCGATGATGGTCGTCGACTCTCTGAGTGTGTGCTGATGTGCGTATGTGTGTAGGTATGTTGCCTGAGCAACAGCAGCCCAGCCAGCAATATTCGACTGGTGGAAATGTTCGTTGATTCAGTTTCATTTTGTAACCAAAACGTAAACATTGGAAAAGCGGTTAAACGAAGAAACGCGAGTTGATCGCCGTCGTCGTCGTTATGAGAAATAACAGCAGCAACAACAACAAAGCCTAAATGCAGCAGTGCTTGTTTAATTTTGAATGGTTGGATGATTGTTTTTGTGTGATGTGGTGTGTTGATTATCATAAAAGTGTTTTTTTGTTCTTTATTAATGAAAATATAATAAAAAATTATATATGAAAATAAAAAAGGAAAGAAACAAAATAAGTAAAGAATTATCAAATATTGTTTGTGTTACGCTTGGTGTGAAATTAATGAAGAAAAATACTAAAACAAAAATATAATAATAATAATCGTAATGAGAAAGAATTATGAAAACATAACTGATGTGTTAATCCACCGGCCTCATATGGAGTAGCAACAAGAAAAAAAAACAAATCCAAAACAAAATAAAGTTAATGAGAATGTACACATATAATTTCTAATAAGAATTTCATAGAAATAAATAAGAGAGAGAAAAAAACTAACAAAATGTGCAACAACCTGTGAATTTATGGTGAATAGAATAATACTTTAAAAAAATTCGAAGTTTAATAAAAAAATAAATTAAAAAATTTGAAATTTAATAAAAAAATTAAATTAAAAAATATAAAGAAAAAAAGTTACTCCCAAATCCTTGCTTGGAATAAAATTGATTTTTAGCCAAAAACCAAAATAAGTAGCAACAACAAATCGGAACATAAGAAAATCCGGCTTGCTGAAGAAGAATAGGCTAAGAAGACATGTGTAGTTTTTGTTTCTTCAAGTGTGTGTTTGTATGTGTGTTTGACTATGTGTGTGGTGCAATACTGCTAACAACCCCTTAAAATGCGGTGTTGCTGTTTTTGGTTGAATGTATAAAAAAATGTTATCCTTGTGACTTCATTTGGTGTGATTCATAAGTTAAAAAAAATCATTAAAAAACCGAAAATAAATAAAATAGCGTGAGAAACAGGATAAAGTCGATCAAGCGACTCTTGTGAAATTATCATAATTTTTTTTAATGAAAAAAAAGACAAAGTAAAAGTGACCAAACACAACAATTTAAAATAAAGAAAGAAATAAATAAAAAATGAAATTAATATATCTATATAGTTGGTGAAAAACTACAGCATGTGATAACTTTGACCAGGATCATTAACCAAAATACGTATTGTATTTTTTCAGTACGTTTTTTTTTATAAATTTAAGGAAACTATATCAAAGACCAATTTTACAATGATAGGCATTTTTATTTAGAAACACAAATTTTTAGAAATATTTTGTTATAGTACGTTTACATTTAACCAGATTTCGTTAACCCTGTGGGTTTCAATTGTCAATTCCTTTGCATAAATCTTCATAAAGTAGGTTAACCCGGTAAAAAGTACTAACGTATATGCCGTTTTTAGGGTTTATAAAATCGAAGAAATCTATCTATCTATAGTTTCAACACAATCGTTAATTGTTAAAAATTAGTAAATGGAAAAAATCCGAAAAAATATTCTTATTTAAAGAATTCCACAATTTTTTATTTAAAAATTTCAAAAATTTTTTATTTAAAAAATTAACAATATTTTTATAAAAAAAAAACCAAAATTTTCATTAAAAATTTGTATTAAAAAATGAATTTTTTATAAAAAAATCCACAAGTTTTTTTAATTAAAAAATAAAAAAATTTTAATTATTTTTTTTTTAAATCAACAATTTATTTTATAAAAAAATCCATTAAAATTATTAAAAAATTCAAAACTTTTTTTTAATTCATTTTTTTAATCAACAATTTATTTTATTAAAAAGTTCCCAATTTTTTAAATCACTTTTTATATTAGAAAAAAATAACAAATTCTTTTATTAAAAAAAATCACATTTTTTTCTTATTAAAAAATTTAAATGTTTAAATTAATTTTTTTTATTGAAAAATCACAATTTAAAAAATTCGCCATATTTTTATTAAAAAAATGACTAATTTTATTAAAAAAAAACAGTGAGCGGAGCAGTATAGTCGTAAGGGCCGACCATATGATACCCCACACAACTTCCACAAAAATCGAATTTTTTGTGGTTCTATATTCTGAGCTTGGGCAATATTTTCCGATATTTGCACCCTATTGACCGACTAGTGGTCAACAAATATTACTAATATTCAGTACAACCGTTTTAATTACTTGTTCAGGTTCCCTTCACCGTGAGTTGTATAGTGATGTTCGGCTTTAAATTGTGGTCTATAGATCGGCTCGAAAGTGCACAAAAATTAAGTTTTCGGTGCACTTCATCACAATATTGTTATCTGATCATCATCGAAAATTATAGGCGTTGTCCGTGACCATAACTGGAACCTTATGGAACATTTTAAAGCGATAAGCTCTATATTTCCGCCCTCTAGTGTGGTATTGGGTTACTAAATAATATATGAATACGTAAGCAATTTTAAATATTTATGTGTAACTCCCACATCCGAGTACATACGAAAATATAATTGCTATCAATTAAAAGGTCAACCGCTCCTCTTGGATACACAACTCGAGTATATGTCGTTCAGGGGTAAATATATACGCTCAAGAATACAAATTTTGTAATTTTTTACACAAAAGTCAGTGTCCATTTGACATGCTTTGGTCCGATTCCCTTCTCCATGTAAAAATTCGCAATGTTCGGGCCATAATTGCAGGCTCTAGACCGACCAGAAAAACCAACAAAAATCATGTTTTTGATCCATTTCATCCCCGACAATTGGGGTCTTCATTGGCCAGAACCCATTCTACATGGACAATTTCGTGAAGATTGGTCCATAATTGTGGCCTGTATCGTGTTTACAAATTATAATGGACAGATGGACGGACGGACACACACGTCTAGATCGACTCAGCTAGTCGAGATATGACGATCGATATACACAAAGGTGGGTCTAGGACCAATATTTCCCGGCGTTACAAACTCTTGGGGCTGCACAAAGCTATAATACCCTGACAACATAGTTTTGTAGGGTATAATATAATGGATGTCATCCTTCAAAATACCTAAAACCGATCGGTATTTTTTTGAAGGTTGTTGATGAGATATTAAAATACAACCTTATTGTATGGCTGTAATTTCAAATATTTCAAGTTTATTGTTTTGGTTCTTTCTACGAAGTGCCACATTTTATTATTATCCGGCTCGAAGGACCAAATGTTACAGTGAGATATTAAAACCCAACCGTCTCTTTCGTTTGTGATTTCAATTCTGAGTTATTTGAGAAATATTCTACTTAAGAGCTACATAACCAATTCTAACTTAGCCTAATCTTATACACATAATAGCTATGAATTCTCACAGAGCGTTCATTCGGTATCAGTTATTTGGATTCGATAGAAATATATTCCCTTGCCTTATACAAATTGACATGCGGATTTAGAAAAAAACATGCAACCTGAAATTGTCTATCTCTGTTATTAAAATTTTATGCTTAAAAATCGAAGAAGTCAGTGACATTCTATTAGGTCTCTGATTGATTGTACACAAAATGCATCATAATTTCCCGGCGGTTTGAGTCGAAAGTTGCAAATCACCAAATATTAACGTTCATATTTCGAAGATGTCTAACATAATTTTCTTCATCATTTCTTGCTATTTTTGTTTAAAAATAAGAAAGAAGTCAGAAGTCAGTGTGTCATAATGTCGGAGAATTAAAAATACAATCATCCAGATTTAGAAGACATGTAACCTAATTTTTTCTATCCTGCCTTGGAACAAGTCACTGAAATTCCATGCGGTCTGAGGTTTCTGATTAGCCCAAAATACATAATAATTTCGAAGATGTTTGCGTCGAAAGTTGCAGATGACCAGCTAGTATTTGTTTATATTGGTTTGACATATATCACATTACATTTAAAATATAAAGGTCCAGATTTGAAGACTAAAATTCCCCATTATCGTTTCTTACAACTCTCTGCTTAAAATGACGAAGAAATCAGTGCCATTCTATCCAGTCGCAGGATTCTAATTACTTAGGTAATAGTGTAAGTAGTTTGGCAATGGGATTTTTTCTGTAGAAAGGTTAGAGTGAAAAATTCTTATTTTTCACAATGCAAGACAATAAAATATTCGAAGAGATCGACCTCATTGTGCAGGGTTTATTAAACCCATTAAATTATTATTAAAAAAAATATTTTATAATATAATTTAATGAGAGGATAGCAGGACAAAGGCTCCAAAATAAATTCCCACATGTGTTACATTACCATGTCCCAATAACTAAATTTAAAAATAAAAAATATCCAAGTCTGTAAAAAATTAAAACAAAAAAACAACCTATCTTAATTGTTCCATTCCCAAATATACACATGAAATCCAACAAAAATACCCCTTAAGAACTGATAACAGCAACAAATATATGTTGAAATTTAATGCAAATAAACACCATCACCACCAACTGTGTACCTGTTATTCATTTAATGTTTGACAGTTGTCGGTTGTCAGTGGTGCTAAACGGGTTCTAAGCAGTGCCAGCAGCAGCAGCAACAACCGCAAAGTCAGTAGCAGCAGCAGAAGAAGAAGAAGCAACAGTGCCAAGCCTTTTCGAACTTCTTTTTTTACTTCAATACAAGTTGTTACAGTAAGAAAAAAGAAGAATATGGAACCAGTTATTTTTTGTTTGGAAGCTTCAGTGGCTGTGTGCAAATGACAACAATGATGATCCTTCGATTGCAATTTTAAAAAATGTCAAATTAAAAGTTAAAAGCCCTCAAAAAAATTTTAGAGGCAGGATTTTTTTATCGAATTTAGCCTTGTAAGGGCACTGATCATTTGAAGGTAATTTTTAAGTGAGTTATATATACTCTTTCGAGTCGATCTTAATGATCTACGTTTTGCAATGAAAAGGAAAACATGGAGAAGAATCTACGTACCCACCATTATGCGACGCGTTTCGCCGTTGGTTAAGCGGCTCCTCAGACATATTGGGCTATGTGGCTTTACAAAGGTCGTATGTTGATAACTTGTATTTATTTCGCCCTGAAGTGAAACTTGCATTCGACATTCGACATTTGTCTTCATTCTAGGAACAGTCCTTTACAAAGCAGATTTTTGTTGTAGCGATGGATAATTAATTAATCCACACACCTACAATTGCTTCCATGGTATACACATGTTTTCGCGCAACCGTTTTTGGAAGTGCGTTGATGGCTCAGAACGTTAAGTGGTCTGGCAACATTTGTGTTGCTCTGAGGACCGAAGTTCGATTTACGAAACGAATAAATAATTGATTTTGTGAAGGTGATAACAACATTTTGATAGATAAAGAAAAATTTCCTTATCCAATATGTTAGGTTGAAAAGAAGAGTGCTTGAAAGCCACCAAATGTTTAGCAGTTGAACATTTACTTAAGCTAGTCAAGGCCTGATGTATGCTCTAAAATCAAAAACAAAGATAGGGAAAATTTGATATTGTCCTTCACTATGCTTAACGCAGTTTATCCCTGTTGCGTACCCCACTTATTCTATTCAATAGCCTTATCATTAAACTTGGCAAAATAATATAATTTGGAGAGTTTTCCTATCTTGCGCGAGACAGAAGGCATCCTTGCTTTACTGTCTTTCTGAGCATTTTAAAGAAATGAGAATTTTGCATCCTCGTAAACCGCTGTTTTTATTCCGATTTTTTCTTGGATAAATTTGAGTCCAAAGTTTCAGATAACCAACTGGCATTAGCTTATAGGCTTGAAATATATATATTTTTTTCAGATCGAGAAAATACAGCATTGAGCTCCAGATTTGGAAAATATAGAACCTAAAATTCTAATCTTAAAAAACGAAGAAACAAAGTCGTCGACATTCCATGTGACCTTCTGATTCCTTCATACTGCATCAGAGGTTTGAGTCGAAAGTTGCGGATCATAACTCTTACCTGTCCTTGGCATTGAGCTCAAATATATTCACTTGCATTAAAAATATATAAAAGAACTGGTTTAGTAACGCTCTTAGAGATTCAGTTTATAAAATTGGGTCTAAGTCTTGAGTTGATTTGTTCCGCAATGAATTAGTTTATTTGAACAAGTCTGCCAAAGGAACTCAATCCAATGTTGGCCTCGTTCCTTTATTTACATAGTTTTTGGTGCTTAATTGTTCATTTTTCAGATGCTGCCACATTGCGCACATCTATTTGACTTTTTTCATCCATGAACGAAGCAACCCGGAACTGTCGGAACTATTTCAATGAAGAAATGAATATAATGACGGAAGAGAGCTCTCGCCATCATCTATGGGCCTTATCGATCTATGGGCCTTATCAGTCATATGTGACCTTTCAATTTATGTTTCCACAGTCTAGGATGTCTCTCAGATATTAAATTTATTTGATAGAGGTATGTCATTGTGTTGCAAGATTGATCTCTAGAGTTAGGTCGTTCCGGAACGAACTAGTTCAATTGAATTATTCCGTAAAAGGAACTATAAGTACTAGGTTCGATTCTTTTGTTTCTTTATTTCCCATGGTTGCAGCCGTTTGATAAAATCGTTCCACTGATCGATTGAACTAGAAGGAACTGTGGAACTAGTTCCTTTTGCGGAGCGAACGGGGAGATATCGTTTCAGGAATGTGATTGTATATTTTTCTCTATCCTATTTTTGTCTTTGTGGCGAAAAGACAAATTTTGAGTCGTCGTATCTATTATATTTGGAACTTTGGAAAGTGCTAGGAGTCTCTAATTTCTGAATGGACCCAATGTTTAAAAGTTAACTGAAATTTATTTTAATTTATAGAGTCACAGACGTAGGGTTCGAACCAAAACTCAGTCATTTTAGTGATGTTATTGAGCATCGAAATAAAGAACTATCTTCGTTTCTATATAAGAGAATCAAATAAGTTTTTAATAGCAGAGATTGTCCTCGTAATCCTTTTACTGATACCTTCCAAAAAAATCTGTAAATGCATAAAATAAAACGCAAAAATCTATATTAAAAATCGCAACTTCGACAACACTGAATGCATTCTTTTTTTACCACCTGTGTATCGAAAGGGCTCAATGATGTTGATAATAGTTTCTATGGATGCATGGTTGGTTGGATGGGGCTGTCTTTTGTGTGTGCAAGCAATTATGCACCACAGAATGACGACTAACTGCCTAACTGACACAAAATGCATGCGTGTGGCGCGTACTTCTCAAACCATATTCTACTTCTACTGCACCCAATAATTATTATAGCTGATGATTGTTGTTTTAGTTGCCGTTTAAATAGACACTTAGGGGTTTTTCATGTTTATTTTCATTTCTTCATAATGACGTCTAGATTTTTGTTTGTCCTTCTTTCTTGGCAAAAATTTTGCAATTCTTGTTTGCGGGGTAATATGTTTTTTTTTATAGTTTCTTTTATTCTCTTTCAGTTCGGCCGAAAACATATGTTTTGTCGTTTTCGTCTGGGCTAGACTTATATTTTCTACGTTGGATTATTTGCTTCTTTTGTGCGGACACGTGAGAGATTTTACCGTTATGATTATGAAATCGTGTGTGTCAAAATAGAATAGTAGGGTTGCCAGAGGTGGGGATTTATTTGTAGTTATTAAAATTATGAGTTACATTGTTTCAAAGCCTAACAGTACGTTTACATTTAATCGGATTTCGTTAACCCAGTGGGCTTCAATTGTCAATTCCTTTGCATATATGTCAAATAAATCCTCATGAAGTAGGTTAACCCGGTAAAAAGTTCTAAAGTATATGCCGTTTAAAATTTGGTAGATTATGGCTTAAAAGGTATTCGAATTTCTGCAGACTTCAGTAGGACATGTATGAACAGTAGTGTTTTAAGTATATCTGGAGGGTCAGATACCAGAGTTGATCAATCTCGATGCAATCTCTAGATGCAAAGGGAGCATTTAGTTCCATAATTTATTTTAGTTGAATAGTTCACTGGTGCAATGGCAATGAACGCGAAGTTTCAGGAGAACGATTGTATCAAAAGTAACTAGATGAACGAGAGCAAAAAGGAACGACTGGAGGAAATGGAACTAAATATACTAAAGAACCAGTACTAATACCGATAGTTCCTTTTGCAGAATAGTTCCTTTGAACTAGTTCGTTCTGGAATGACTCATACAACATTCATTTTAGTTGATCATGATGGATGTAAATAAGGATCGAATTTGTATATTTACGAACTAACCGAACTTAATTGCAATGTGCAGTCATATTAATTACCTTTGATCTCTGAACTGGACAAGATGGCCTCAATGCTTATAGTACGTTTACATTGTACCGGATCTCGTTAACCCAAATAAATCCTCATAAAGTAGGTTAACCCGGAAAAAAGTTGTAATGTAAATGCCGTTTTAATCTCCTTCTTCACAATCATTTATTTTTATTTGGTATTATTATTGGAAAATTGGCAACACTATTTATTACACCCTCAAAAATAGAACGACAACAAAAATAAACATGACGACAAATAATTCGCGTGACAGAAACCCTCAAATGCACCGACTTACAGCCAGGGATGGAAACTCTACATTAACAAAAAATTATTTTGAATGAATTTCCAGATAGGGTCTTTAACTCTCATCCTCCTTTGCAACAACTGGAAATATTCAGCGAAGATCCCAAAACTAAACTGTACATATTTTTGATCGGAATAAAATTTTAATCTCCATACCCTTGAAATCACGATAATGCAAGCAATATTTAGATAGAGCTTTGACATATTGCACATACATTACAGGTACTCCTAGGGTGTTTGGTATTGAAAATTGGGTAATATCGGTCCACAGTTCGGAATAGCCTTCCTTGTAATGGTATCCCAAATATTCGGAATTTAGGCCATATTTTTAACGAAACCTGCTGTTATTTGGTATTCTGGGTTACTATGGGGTATGAAATCTTCCCACAACAATTTATCAATATTGATTCACTTTTTAGAATGGTCCCGATATTTCGTATTTTGGGGAGCTTGGATATTTTTTACAGACGAATTGGCTCCACTTTTTGATATAGCCCCCAATATACGGAATCTTCCAAATTTCCTTATTTTATATTTTGGCTTCACATTGAGTGTCAACTCTTCCCAACAAAAATGATCAATATTGGTCCACTCCATAAGGCACTTCCGAATGTTTGGTATTTTGGGGAGCCTGGGCACGTTTTCGAACCAAATTGGATGTAATTTTGTATTTTGGGTTTTCCTTGGATAGCAAATCATCCCAAGAAAAAATTATCAATATTAACCCAAGTTTGGATGCACCCCCCATATGACGGTACTTCCGAAATTTCGGTATTTTGGGACGCTTGCGCATGGGTTTTAACCGAATTGGCTGTAATTTGATTTTTTGGGATTTCATTGGGTAGTAAATTTTTCCACTAAAAATGACAAATATTGGTCCATTATTTAGGGTAGCTTCCATATTACGGTACCTCCCAAATTTCGATATGATGGGGAGCTTGGGCACGTTTCTCGACCGATTTAGCTGTAATTTGGTATTTTGGATTATCATTATGTAGCAAACCTCACTACCAAAAATTATTAATATTGGTTCAATTTTTAGAGTAGCCTCTATTAAAATGGGTAGTAAATCTTCACACTAAAAATTATCAATATTGGTCGACTTTTTAGGGTAGCCCCCATATAACGGTACCTCCCAAATTTCGATATGCTGGGGAGTTTGGGTACATTTCTCAACCGAATTGGTTGTAATTTGGTATTTTGAATTCTTATTAATTATTAATATCGGTTTACATTTTGGTATAGCCCCCATTATACCGAACCTAACAAATTTCGGTATTTTTGGGAGCTTGAACACATTTTCCACTCAAATTGACTGTAATTCGATATTTTAATTTCTAATTGTGTGTCAAATCTTCCTACCAAAAATTATTAATATCGATTCACATTAAGGTATAGTCCCCATTATACGGAAACTCACAAATTTCGGCGTAGCCCCCATTATAGGTACCTTCCGAATTTCTATAATTGTTTGTAAATGCCTTGCAAACAAACAATAGCTTCTGGGGAGAATATCCCAACAAAAAAACTAAGGGAACTGATTAGGATCAGTGGCGTGATCCGAAACTATAGTCTTCCCTGCCTTACCTTTCGGCAAACAATGTCATACATTCCCCAGTAATAAATAGTTGTAGTAGCCTGACTATTCTGACTAAAAAAAAAAAAGTTTTCAATATTGATACCCTTTTTGGTACAGCCCGCATTATAGGTATCTCCCAATATTCAATATTCTTGGGCACTTTTTCAACCGAATAGGCTTTAATTAGGTATTTTGCATTATTACTAGTTAGCGAATCTCCCTAACAAAAATTATGAATATCGATCCCAATTTTTGGTATAGGCCCCATTATAGGTACCTACCAAATTTCAGTATTCTGGCTACTTGGGCACATTTTTCAACCGAATTGTCGGTAATTTCGGGTTCTAATTGGGTATAAAATTCTTCTATGCCAATTTTTCAATCTGAGTGGAGGGTATAACCAATTCGGCCCAACTTAATGACATCTCCAATTTTTCTTTTTTATTTATTTTTTTATATTTATTTTTTAATTCTATATATTCTTATTTTATTTATTTTTAATTCTTTTTTTATTATAAATTTTTTTATTCTATATATATTTTGTTTTATTTATTTTTGTTAGAAAAAAGGTACTGAAAATCTACAATAGTATTCAAAAGTCCCATCCCTGTAATCTACCACTTATCATGTCATTCTCTCTTCTTTATTTTTATCTAATTCAACAAACAAAAAAGTGCGTGTCAAACTAACGAAACGAAAAAAAAACTAAAGCTTAAAGCAAAGTGAAAAACAAAAAATCCGAAATAGATTTCAAAACAAAGTCAATTAAAAATCCACCCCTCATAATTTTTTGTGTGTGTTTTTTATTTCATATTTATTTTTATTTTTCGTTCTGTGTATTTCCAGATGTCAAACTAATTACGTGAATTGGAATTACAACAATAAAAAAAAACATAATAAACAAAAAACCCAAATCAAATCAAAATAAAAGAAAATTGTTTTTTCTGTTCTTTTTGTGAATGTGTTTTTGTCGTCGCGTTCCGTTCCCGTTTTGTGTGCAGTGCAGTGCTAATCACATTTGAGTGAAACCCCATAAAACGAGAAAGAAAACAAAAAAAACAACAAATTTTGAAAAATTAAAAAAAAATAATAAAACAATTTTTGTTGTAAAACCCATTTTGAGTTTTACAAACAATTTGAGAAAAAAATATTCAAAATCAAAAATTATTAAAAAAATTTAAAACCAAAATATTGAAAATCAAAATTGTGTCTAAATGTAATTAAATCGAAAATCAAACTCGTCTGTTGTCAGTTCGTCTTGTAATTGTCCAAAAACGAATTCACCCCCACCTTGGAAACCCCCAACCTTGGCGTAACACCACGACTCTCAGACAAGAAAAATGACCACAGAAATTCAAGAAAAATTCAGCGATCATATTAAACCCCATAAACAACAACAGCAACAACAACAACAACAGAAATCCGGCAGTGGTAATGCCGTCGATGAGGGTGGAGGAGGTCGCAACGAAACTCAGTCCTCGGAAACCCAAACCAAAATGTTGTTGGCCACAACAAATGACGCAGGCGCTCATGATTGCTCAAGCAGCAAAGGCATCGATGCCGATCATCAGCATCAGCATACCCCCAAATCAAAAACCAAATCCAAAACGATTCTGGGCAACAATCACAACAAAAAATGCCAATTGCTGCAAACATCAGATGCCGAAGAAGATGGTTTTCTTTCCACCTCTCCGGATAGCGCCAACGAAGAATTGTTGCTCTCCAGCAAATCAAAATCAGCAGCAGCAACAACAACAGCAACAAATAATGAAAATGAAATGAAAACTCAAAGCGATCAAAAGCTCCATCTCTGCTCCGCTGCCTCAGCTGGTAGACAGAATTGTGAAGCTCCACCCCTACCCCCGCCTTCCATTTACAATTGTTCAAATCCCAAGGATTGTGTCAACATTAAAAATATTTTGGAATCCTTTAAGGCTCCGCTGTCGGAAGAGCAGGCCTGGGCTTTGCTTTATCAATTTATGTCCCTCTATCGTCGTGTCGCTGCCACTGGTCAGCGTCACATTTTCAACGATCTGGAAATACCCGAATCTATGGAAAATATGAGTTTACATCGTGACGGTAGTGTCCATTGCAGCTGGAGTGAGTCGGAGCGTAAGAAGCGGGAGCAGGCGTTGCAGGAGCAGCGGCAGCAACAACAGGAAACCGAACAAAGTGGTAAGTGGATATAGAAGTAGATAATGTATTTGATAAATATTCCTAGGTGGTTTGGTATTAAAACTGAGATTTATTGGTCCACGTTTGTGTATAGCTCGCACATATTAAAGTATACCTCCGAAATTCAGAATTTTGAGGAGCTTGGACAGGATTTTGCAACCAAATTGGCTATAATTTGTATTTTGAGATTCTCATCGGCTAGAAAACCAGTCTACGAAAAATTATCAATATTGGTCCACTTTTAAGGGTAGTCGCCATATAAGGAAACCTCTCGAATTTCCATATATTGGGGTGCTTGGGCACATTTTTCAACCGAATTGCCTATAATTTGGTTATTTACGTTCTCATGGGGTAGTAAAACTTCCTACAAAAAATTACGAATATTGGTCCACTTTGAAGGTAGCCCCCATGCTACCGAAGCTACTAAATCGGTATTTTGGGGTGCTTGAGCACGTTTTTTGGACCAAATTGGCTGTAAATTAATATTTTTGGTTCTCAATAGGTTGAATATCTTTCCAACAAAAAATATGAATATTGGTCCACTTTTTAGGTTAGCCCCCATATAAGGGATCCTGATTTGACAAAACCACCATTATTTAGGGAGCTTGGACACATTTTGCAACCAAATTGGCTGAAATTTGGTATTTTGGATTCTCATTGGGTAGTAAATCTTCCCACCAAAAATTATGAATATTGGCCCAAGTTTCAAGGTAGCCCCCATATAAGGGAACCTCTCGAATTTCCATATTTTGAGGTGCTTGGGTACATTTTTTAATCAAATTGGCTGTAAATTTATATTTTAGGTTCTCATTGGGTAGTAAATGTTCTTACCAAAAATTAGAAATATTGGTTCACTTCTTAGGGTAGCCCCCATATAATCGTACCTCCTGTATTTCTATATTTTGGGATGCTTGGGCACATTTTTTAACCGAATTAGCTGTAATTTGGTATTATGGTTTCAAATAGAATAATACATCTTTCTACTAAAAATTATAAATATTGGTCCTCTTTTTAGGGTCCACCCCTTATAACGGTAGCTTCCGAATTTCCATATTTTGGGGTGCTTGGGCATATTTTTCAACCGAATTGGCTGAAATTTGATATTTCAGGTTCTCATGGGGTAGTAAATCTTCATTCCAAAAATCATCAATATTGGCCAAAGTTTCAAGGTAGCCCCCATATAACCGCATCTACCAAATGTCTGTATTTTGGGGTGCTTGAACACATTTTTCAACCGAATTGGCTGTAATTTTATATTTTAGGTTCTCATGAGGTACTAAATCCTCCCACCAAAAATTATGAATATTGGTCCACTTCTTGGGGTAGCCCCCATATAACCCCATTTACCAAACATACGTATTTTGGGGTGCTTGACCACATTTTCCAATCAAATTGGCTGTGATTCGATATTTTGGGTTCTCATTAGGTTGCAAATCTTTCTACCAAAAATGATGATTATTGGTCCAAGTTTCGTAGTAGCCTCCTCATGCCGATATCCCCATTATTTAGGGAGCTTGAGTACAATTTTCAAACGAAATGGCTGTAATTTGGCATTTTGGGTTCTCAATGGGTAGCAAATCTTCCTACCAAAAATTAAAAAATGCTTTTCCATGATTTAGTATAGCCTTCATGTAAGGGTACCGCCGAAATTTCAGTAAGTCAGGGAGCTTGGACTCATTGTTCCGCCGAATTAGCAGTAATTTGGTACTTTGGGTTCTCAACCGATTTCATATCATCCCACCAAAAATTATAAATTTTGGACCAAGTTTCTTGGCAGTCCCCATATAACGATACTCCCATTATTCGATATTTTTGGGAAGCTTGGGCAGTTTTTCTCACCGAATTGGCTATAACTTGGTATTTGAAATTCTCATTGGCTAGTAAATCTGCCTACAAAAAATAATTACAATATTTATTCACGCTTTGGTATAGCCTCCATGTAAGGGTACCTCCGAAATTTCGGTATTTTAGGGAGCATGAGCATGTTTTTCATCCGAATTGGCTGTAAACTGGTATTTTGGGTTCTCATTAGGTAGCAAATCATCTTACCAAAAATTATCAAAATTGGACCAAGTTTGAGGGTAGTCCCCATATAACGATAACTTCTAAATTTCGATATTAAATTTCGATATACTTTACATTCGAATTGGCTGTAATTTAGAATTTTGAGTTCTCTTTGGCAAACGAATCTGCTTACCAAAAATTATCAATATTGGGTAACATTTTGGGTTGGCCCTCATATAACGATAAATCCCGAATTTCGATATCATAGTGAGCTTGGGCACACTTTTCATCCGAATTGGCTGCAATTTACTATTTTGGGATTCTCATGGAATAGTAAATATTCGTGACAAAAATTATCGATATTAGACCATTTTTTAGGTAATAATTAATAAAAAATATTTTGTTTATAAAAATGGGCCAATATTTTTTTTATAGAAAAAATAGTCCAAAGTACCTGCCGATTTTTCATAAAAAATATGTCCTATGGGACCTGTAATTTTTTTTATAGAATAAAGTGGTACTAACGGGCCAGTGATTTTTTTCAATAAAATAAATTGGTTCTTCGCTGAATTGTTCTATAAAAAATTTATCCTGAAGACCTGTTGATTTTTTCCCTAAGGGACATTTGTATATAAATGGTCCTATCGGACCTGCGAATTTTTTACTATAGAAAAAAATTCACAGGTCCGTTAAGACGATTTTTTTCTATAGTAAAAAATTCACAGGTCCGATAGGACCATTTTTTTCTATAGGACCATTTATATACAAATGTCCCTTAGGGAAAAAAATCGTCCTAACGGACCTGTGCATTTTTTTCTATAGAAAAAAATTGGTCCTAACGGACCTGTGCATTTTTTTCTATAGAAAAAAATTGGTCCTAACGGACCTGTGAATTTTTTTCTATAGAAAAAAATGGTCCTAACGGACCTGTGAATTTTTTTCTATAGAAAAAAAATGGTCCTAACGGACCTGTGAATTTTTTTCTATAGAAAAAAAATGGTCCTAACGGACCTGTGAATTTTTTTCTATAGAAAAAAATCGTCCTAACGGACCTGTGAATTTTTTTCTATAGAAAAAAATCGTCCTAACGGACCTGTGAATTTTTTTCTATAGAAAAAAATCGTCCTAACGGACCTGTGAATTTTTTTCTATAGACAAAAAATGGTCCTAACGGACCTGTGAATTTTTTTCTATAGACAAAAAATGGTCCTAACGGACCTGTGAATTTTTTTCTATAGGCAAAAATGGTCTTAACGGAACTGTGATTTTTTTTCTATAGAAAAAAATGGTCCTAACGGAACTGTGATTTTTTTCTATAGACAAAAAATGGTCCTAACGGAACTGTGATTTTTTTCTATAGACAAAAAATGGTCCTAACGGACCTGTGAATTTTTTTCTATAGAAAAAAATTGGTCCTAACGGACCTGTGAATTTTTTTCTATAGAAAAAAATTGGTCCTAACGGACCTGTGAATTTTTTTCTATAGAAAAAAATTGGTCCTAACGTACCTGTGAATTTTTTTCTATAGAAAAAAAATTGGTCCTAACGTACCTGTGAATTTTTTTCTATAGAAGAATAGAAGAAAATTGGTCGATAAAAAATTGGTTTTTCTATAGAAAAAATTGAGGCTCAGTAAATGAGGCATTGTTTTCTATAGAAAAAATTCCGGCCAATTTTAATGAGGGATTTTGTTGGTCCATCTGCTTTAGTGTATGTCAGGAAATTATCTCCGCTTCTTAATTGTTGACCTGTTGATATTTTTTTCCATAGAAAAAAATGGTCTCAAAATGACTTTTCGGTTTTTTATATAAAAAATCGATCCTCGGTTAATGTGGCCGTTTTTATAGGGGAAAAACTGTCTCATTTAATTAGGTATATTATTCTATAGAAAAAATCGGAACAAAAACATTCCCCATTAATTGACCCATTTTTCATATGGCTAATTTTTGGTCCATCCGCTTCTGCCAGGAAATTATCTCCGTTTCTTAATTGCTGAATGTTTGCTGGGTTATTAAGTGAGCCATTAACCTCTGCCGATCATCTTCATTTGTTGTCCAGCTGTTCGATTATGGAGGATGCATCATACATACAGCTCACATTACAAAATTAATGGACTACAATTTTGAAAACAAAACGATGAACAAAAATAATACCAGGGTGAAAATATCTTGATTTCTTTGAGCCAGGCTACAGACTTTCGGATATGACGGCTATTTGGATTTTTCTTTTTTCTAAAACAAAGTTAATTTTCTTGTAATTTAAAAAGAGACCAAATAGACCCGCAAACCCGGAGATCATGTGAGGAAATTTATACTTTTTCCGGTTTCAATTTCATGTATATGTTTTTGTTTTTTCGTTTTTTGTTATAATGAGACCTGTGCCACACAATTTCTTTGACTTAGCCTGGTGGCCGGTGGACCGGCCAGGTTATGAAAAGCAAAAAAAGAAAAAACTGAAAAGAAAAATCTTTTAAGAAATTGTTTTTATTGTTGTCTTCGACATTGTTAATTTGTTCAGGTTGAAAAAAATCTAAGCCGTTTGGATGGTCAGGTTACGCACCTTATAAACAAACACACATCCAAACAAATACTTCTTTATTAATACGATGTTTTTTGTTAGTGAAAATTACAACAACGACGAAAATGTTAACCTGTTTTTGGTTTTTGTAATTCGAATGAGGGTTATCATATTGATGTGGAGCAAGAAAAAAACCGGAGGAGACAATGAAAATGAAAGTCCAAATGACAAAAACAACAAATGCTATGAAAGCAAAAGTGCAGCCGTCGAACATTAATTTTTGTGAAAGAGGATATCACCTTTCCCATAAATCCAAATGAATCCGAATAAATCTCATAAATCATTACTTAGTCAAATGATTTATCAAAAAACCACAAATCGGCCCAAGGAGTTGTGGTGATCAGAAGCTGCTACCACCACCCTCCAACCAATCCGCAGTCAACACCAATTGCCACCACAGTAGAAGCAGAATGACAACATTCACCCAAACATTTATCATCGACAGACCAACAAAAAAGGGAAAGGTGTTGATGATGATCTCTTTGTGTGTTGGAAAATTGAGACTCTGGTCCAGCTTTCACACTCCTCTCGCTCCACCATCACCAAAGAATTTCAAAACCGATATTATGTTAATTTATATTCTTATGGATATTTTCTGTTTTTGGATTGTCATTCCCAAATTTCAAAATTTCAAAAAAAAGATAACGGGATGGAATAAAACGAGAAAAACGTTTTATTGAAAAATTATCTTTAACGATTTTGGAATTTTTCTTTTTTTTGAAAAGAAAAAAATGAAAGTGATACTTATCAATGGATGGGATTTTAATATTGAAATTAATTAACGGTACAAGATCTCAAAATTTTGTAAACATTTTCTTGCTTTAAGTGCAAATAAACTACCTTTTTCTGCAGAAAAAAATTCGTAGACCCGAGGGTCTATAGAAAAAAATGCAGACCTGTGGGTTTTCGATTTTTTCTATAGGCCTGTGCCGACCTGTGGGTCTTCTTCTTTTCTATGGAAAAAATGCAGACCTGTGGGTCTTAGATTTTTTTCTATCGAAAAAAGTGCATACCTGTGGGTCTACGTTTTTTTTTGTTTATGGAAAAAATGTAGACCTGTGTGTCTACGATTTCTTTTTGTAGAAAAAGAGTGGACCCGAGGTTGTACGAATTTTGTTTCTATTGAAAAATAGGAGCCCGAGGGTCTAAGATTTTTTTGTAGAAAAAAATGCAGACCCGTGGATCTACGATTTTTTTCTATAGAAAAACTGCTGAAAAGCTTCGATTTTTTTTCTATAGAAAAAAATGCAGACCTGTGGATCTACGAATTTTTTTCAATAGAAAAAAGTGGTCCCCAGGTTTTCAGAATTTTTTTCTATAGAAAAAATGCAGACCTATGGATTTTCGATTTTTTTTCTATAGAACCTTCAGACCTGCAGACCTTCGAAGACCCAATTTTTTTCATATAGAAAAAAGTAGATCTAAGGGTCTACGATTTTTTTTTCTATAGAAAAAGTAGACTTGTGGGTCTAAGATTTTTTTCTATAGAAAAAAGTAGATCGGAGGGTCTACGATTTTTTTCTATAGAAAAATGCAGACCTGTGGTTCTACGATTTATTTTATAGACAAAAAGCAGACCTGTGGGTCTTCGAACTTTTAGAAAAAAAGTGGACCCGAGGGTCTACGTATAAAAGTAGACCCGAAGGTCTACGAACTTTTTCTTATAGACAAAAATGCAGACCTGTTGGTCTAAAAATTAAAAAAAGTAGACCTGTGGGTCTTCGATTTTTTCATATAAAAAATGCAGACCATTTTTTTGAAAAAAATGCAGACCTGTGGTTCTAGGCTTCTTTTTTGTAGAAAAAAAATGCAGACCTGAGGATTTTTGAACTTTTTTATAGAAAAAAATTCAGATCTGTGGGTCTTCGAATTTTTTTCTATAGAAAAAATGCGGACCTGTGGATTTTCGATTTTTTTTTCTATAGAAAAAATGCAGACCTATAGGAAAAAATTAAATTTTCAGTCAGTGGACCATTCCTTATGGACCATTCATTCTATTCGATCTGCCTATCTGCAATTCTTCTTTAAATTCCTCTATGGTTTTATTGATAAATTTAAATTTCACAAAATTGACTTTTAACCTGAATAAAATCCACACTTTCATGGTACTATGATTGTTTTTTCTAATTCCCACATAGAACTTATCCCGATCTTAAGTGGATAATAAAAAAATAACAGAACCCATCGATAAACGTTAATGATTTGTTAAAAGCATGTAAATGGGGGGTTCTTAAAAGGAATAACTGACACCTCTGTCAATTGTAAATCACTGCACTTAGAACCTTAATGAGGAAAAAACAACAACTACACACTAAAAAAAAACACTACCCATTACCGAAATTTACAACTGACAATGAAAAAGCTTCGAAAATTGTTGTAAAGTGTGGAAAATTGAAATGGACAAATCTTCATGGTTGATGGAAGATAATAGAAAAAATACCGCCAGTTCGGTTTCTGAAAGGTCCATAAAAATTTGGTAACAACAAAAAAATGTTGGTCAAATGATTTGAAAATTGATGTAACAACAACAACAACCGGTAATGTAAACACTTGTCACTGCCAAAAATAACAATGGAAACGGATTCTTATGTTGTTGCTGTTGTATTTTTTTTTCTTATTGTAATCTATCAGAAAACCATTTGACCACAACAACAATAAATGACCATTTATGTTTTTTGGGTGTGTCAGATTTTCTCAACACACACAAGAAGCTGAATGTTTGATCAAACAAAAAACAAAGACTGACATCGAACCAGGAACTTGTAAGAAGTTGCATTTTTTTTGGGAAAAACAAACGGACAGAAAGTTTTGGTGGCTGGTGAAATGGCTGTCATTCATAGCCTTTGGAGTTGATGGACAGATTTGTATAAATTGGTCCCAATTTGTTCAATAGAAAAAATTGTCCTAAAGGAAAGAATCGGTTCTAAGAGACCTGTAGATGTTTTTTCCATAGAAAAAATAGTCCTTGGGCCTAAGATTTTTCTGCTTAGAAAAAAAGTAGTCCTGAGGGCCTACGAATTTTTTCTATAGAAAAAAAGTAATCCTGAGGGCCTACGAATTTTTTTCTATACGAAAAAAGTAGTCCTGAGGGCCTACGAATTTTTTTCTATAGAAAAAAGTAGTCCTGAGGGCCTACGAATTCTTTTCTATACGAAAAAGTAGTCCTGAGAGCCCACCAATTTTTTCTATATGGAAAAAAGTAGTCCTGAGGGCCTACGAATTTTTTTCTATAGAAAAAAAGTAGTCCTGAGGGCCTACGAATTTTTTTCTATAGAAAAAAAGTAGCCCTGAGGGCCTACGAATTTTTTTCTATAGAAAAAAAGTAGCCCTGAGGGCCTACGAATTTTTTTCTATAGAAAAAAAGTAGTCCTGAGGGCCTACGAATTTTTTTCTATATAAAAAAAGTAGTCCGAATTTAAAAAAGTAGTCCTGAGGGCCTACGAATTTTTTTCTATAGAAAAAAAGTAGTCCTGAGGGCCTACGAATTTTTTTCTATAGAAAAAAAGTAGTCCTGAGGGCCTACGAATTTTTTTCTGTAGTCCTGAGGGCCTAAGAAAAAAAGTAGTCCTGAGGGCCTACGAATTTTTTTCTATAGAAAAAAAGTAGTCCTGAGGGCCTACGAATTTTTTTCTATAGAAAAAAAGTAGTCCTGAGGGCCTACGATTTTTTTCTATAGAAAAAAAGTAGTCCTGAGGGCCTACGAATTTTTTTCTATAGAAAAAAAGTAGTCCTGAGGGCCTACGAATTTTTTTCTATAGAAAAAAAGTAGTCCTGAGGGCCTACGATTTTTTTTTTCTATAGAAAAAAAGTAGTCCTGAGGGCCTACGATTTTTTTTTCTATAGAAAAAAGTAGTCCTGAGGGCCTACGAATTTTTTTCTATAGAAAAAAAGTAGTCCTGATGTCCTACGAATTTTTTTCTATAGAAAAAAAGTAGTCCTGAGGTCCTACGAATTTTTTTCTATAGGAAAAAAGTAGCTCTGAATGCCTACGATTTTTTTTTTGTGTAGTAGTCCTGGGGGTCTACGATTTTTTTTTCTATAGAAAAAAGTAGTCCTGAGGTTCCACGAATTTTTTCTATAGAAAAAAGTAGTCCTGAAATTAGTAGTCGGAGGGGACCTGTAGTCCCCACATGTATATTGTAGATTTAGATCGCTAAGGCCATCTGCTGTGGCTTAAATATGACGGAACTTATTCTCGTTTTTACAAATTCTCATGCTGATGCTTTTTTTTCATTTTCTTCCTGCAGCTTCACATCAGTGAAAGTGATCGTGGCGTGATTAAATACCCATTAAAATTTTTGATAATTTTGTTGTTTTTTTGGATTTGTATTACAAACGAAACAAAACAACAAAAAATTTTAAGAAAAATTTTCCTTTCCACTCAATTTTTTATAAGAAAAAAATATTTCTTAAATCCGATGTGTGGGCAGCCAGAGTCAGTCCATTGTCTTCTTCTTTGCTTCTTGGCGTTTCTCCGCCACAAACAAACGAACAAAGTTTCATTGGGTCTTTGGGTCAGTGATATTAAAAACAAACAAATAACAACAACGACAACAACATTAACTACAACAACACTACAAGTGATTCGAGTGGCAAATGGATGACCTTAACTGTGAACATTTTGTTGTTGTTGTTGCTGTTGTTTTTATTGCGGTTTAATGTTTAGCATTCGCTGGCTCATTCGCCTCTGTCTGTCTGTCCGTCCGTCTCTATAAAAATCTGCAATTGAATAGGGAATTGACAACAACTCAGCAAACATGTAACGTTTTTGTTGTTTGTTTCATTTTATGTTGTTGTTGTTTAATTTTTCTTGTATTTTTTATTTGTTTGTTTATTTTTATTGTTGTTGTTTTTTCTTGGTTCAAACATATTTGCCAAGTGCATGTCATGGAAACCAGAAAACGTCCATAGCTAAATTTTCCCCTGGAGTTATATTTTCAGGTTGTATGTATGTAGGTAGAGGGGTATGTGTGTTGGAGTTTCGATGTTTCGAAGTTTCGCTGCACATCTGAAAATCAAATAAATTTGTTAAGCTTTAAACTGCAATTGGCCTCATTAGATGATAGAAACATATAATAAGGAGATTGCAAAGGGGAGATTTGAAAGTAACAAAAAAATAATCGACCTATGAATTGGTTTCTATAGAAAGAAATTTTTTCAACAGAAAAAGAGGATTCCTGAGGGCCTACGAATTTTTTTCTATACAAAAAAAGTAGTCATGGGGTCCTACACATTCCGGTCCTACATGAGTCCGGACGGCCCAAGAATTTTTGTCTATAGAAAAAAAGTAGTCCGGACGGCCTAAGAATTTTTGTCTATAGAAAAAAAAGTAGTCATGATGGCATACACATTTTTTCTATAGAAAAAAAGTGTCGACCTGTGGGTCCACAAATTTTTTTTTTTGTATAGAAAAAATGTATACCTGTGGGCCTACGAATGTTTTTATATAAAAAAGTAGTCCGGACGGCCTAAGAATTTTTGTCTATAGAAAAAATGTAGTCATGAGGTCCTACACATTTTTTCTACAGAAAAATTTTTGTCTATAGAAAAAAAGTAGTCATGAGGGCATATACATTTTTTTCTATAGAAAAAAAGTGTATACCTGTGGGCCTACGAATTTTTTATATAAAAAAAGTAGTCCGGACGGCCTAAGAATTTTTGTCTATAGAAAAAGTAGTCATGAGGGCCTACACATTTTTTCTATAGAAAAAAGTGTCGACCTGTGGGTTTTCTATAGAAAAAAATTAGACCTGTGGGTCTAGGAATTTTTTTCTATAGACAAAAAAAATTGTCCTAAGGGTCTACGCATTTTTTTCTAAAGAAAAAAAAGTAGACCTGGGGATCTACGATTTTTTTCTAAAGAAAAAAGTAGACCTGTGGGTCTACGAATTTTTTTTTGGAAAAAAGTAGACCAGTGGTTCTACGAATTTTGTTCGAAAGAAAAAAACAAATAGACCGTGTGTCCATGTTTTTTTTCTACAAAAAAATTCGTTGACCTGTGGGTTTATAAAAAATAGACCTGTGGGTCTACAATTTTTTTCTAAATTATTGAAAAAATTTAGACCGATTTTTTTTCTAAAGAAAAAAAGTAGACCTCTTGGTCTACGAATTTTTTTCTATAGAAAAAACGTTGTCCTGTCGTACTACAATTTTTTTAATAAAAAGAAATAGTCTTGAGAGCCTACGATTTTTTCATTCATTTTCAATATTCTAATGGATATTGGAATATTTTTTTATGATCATGCAAATGTTCTAACAAAAAATATCCATTTATTCTCATAACAATTCCATTACCGGCCAAGCTGTAATCAACCTGTTTTATTACAAAACAAACCACCACCACCAACAACCCCTCCCTCCATTAACACCCAGCCATT
The DNA here is from genome assembly GCF_032173495.1 of Musca vetustissima. NCBI lineage: Eukaryota > Metazoa > Arthropoda > Insecta > Diptera > Muscidae > Musca > Musca vetustissima. The sequence goes on from NW_026888835.1 coordinate 67,697, forward strand.
TAGTGATGGAACGGCTTGTCATAAATGGCCACACCATCACCATATCGTAATGTGTGATTTTTAACTACTTCTTAAATAATCGCCGGCTCTTAGATCTTTTGCCGATCGCGGCCTATTCAATAATTTAGGTTAACAGCAATGAGAATATGGCCGGACAGGCTGGTTAGCTAAGATCGGCATAGCTTGGCTCATAAACAATTCTAAAAAATGCATTAGTCGAACTGCTGTGTGTGAGAGAAGATTCCGAAAAATATGTAGAAGAAGAAGCTGTTTTACATACATTTAATTGTTCAGGTGGTGTTGTGCCGTCATATGAAGCCATTCACCATACGGGTTGAGAATGCACATTCATTACGGCTTTACTACACCGGCGTTCAGTTATATTGGTGAGAACAAAAAATGGTGAGAAACGCAACGATATGTTTATGTTTACAAGTTTTTATTATGGATATGCCTAAGACAACGCCATGTGTCCAAACATTTATCCAGCCCCTTGTCCGTCCACCTTAATTCTTGCTAACAATTCTCATTCATTCTTCGACTCCTATCGTCCGTCATTCATTCTCGTCGAGTTCATTCATAATAACTGTTTGCCATAAAACGTTCTTCTTAATGGGTTCTTCTCATCGATGGATAAGCTGGATGATGGAGAACACAACCAACAACAAACCCATTTCATTGATGATAGCCTCGCGGAACGGAAATGATCGAGGCGTTTCTCATGTTTGATCATTTGCTGATCATGTTCAACATGATTGGATTGAGACAGATTGGACGGCGTGTGTCTGTTTGTGTGTGTGAGCTGGGAACGAACAAAATAATCTTCGGATCAATCATCATTGAATGAACATTAATTGTTCGAATGCGGATAAAAATAACAGACAACAAAACAACGGATTTCGAACAAATTGTATGAATGGTATGAATCTTAGGCAAAAGGTGGGAACATTTCTACATACATCAATTATTTCCGCTAAAAAGACAAATACAATTTTCTTAGGACTATTTTTCCTATACAAATCGTAAGCCCACAGGACTATTCTTAGGATCATTCTATATTTCTATAGAAAAAAATCGTAGATCTGTGGGTCTGCACTTTTTTCTATAGAAACAAATTTGTAGACTCACAGGTTTACACTTTTTTCTGTAGAAAAATATTTAGACCCACAGGTCTACACTTTTTTCTATAGAAAAAATATTGAGACTCACAGGTCCCTTAGGCCCTTTTTTTGTTCTATAGCAAAAATTCACAGGTCCTTTAGGACCATTTTTTTCTATGGAAAAAAATTCACAGGTCCCTTAGGACCATTTTTTTCTATAGAAAAAAATTCACAGGTCCCTTAGGACCATTTTTTTCTATAGAAAAAAATTCACAGGTCCCTTAGGACCATTTTTTTCTATAGAAAAAAATTCGACAGGTCCCTTAGGACCATTTTTTTCTATAGAAAAAAATTCGACAGGTCCCTTAGGACCATTTTTTTCTATAGAAAAAAATTCGACAGGTCCCTTAGGACCATTTTTTTCTATAGAAAAAAATTCACAGGTCCCATTAGGACCATTTTTTTCTATAAAAAAATTCACAGGTCCCTTAGGACCAAAAATTCACAAGTCCCTTAGGACCTCTTTGGGACCATTTTTCTCAGGACCCTTTAGATCATATTTCTATAGAAAAAATCTCAGTTCATTTATCAGTTTATAGAAAAAAATCGAATTCTATGGAAAAAATTCTTAGATCCCATAGGACATATTTTTCTATAGTAAGTTTATAATTCCCTCTTAGAACTAATCGTTGTTATTTTATTTAAAAAATAACTCTTTATTATTATCCTTTACTCCTTTTTACCATCTACAACTTATTTATTGACGTAAATATTCCACTATGTGAGAAAACATATGTTTCCTCTGACTGTGTGTGCTTGTGTATGTAAATACATCGGTGTGCGTAAAATATATACACATTCATTCGACATAGCGCCATTCTAATTTGTAACAGCGGTTCAGAATTGGCGACATCATGAAATGCTCGTCCTTCTTCTCTCTCTCTCTCTCTCTCTCTCTCTCTCTCCATTTGAAATAAATCTTCTTCTTCCTCTGTCCATATACCGAACGACCTTGCCGAGTGCGTAAATAAAGCGTAATGCTGTGATGTTTGTCGCCGTTGTTTTTCCTTGTTTAACAAAAATTTCGTTCGTTCAAAAATTGTTGAAGGTCAAAGGACATGCGCTGTGATGGAGAATAGTTTTATGCGTTTTCCACCACTTGTTTGTTTTTGTATTGTCATAGGTTATGTGTTAGTGTTATGACAGAAGGGGTATGTTCAGTGATTGTAGAGAGAGTGAATCATATTTCTCTATGACCTGTCAAATATATCCTTTGGTTGTTTGATTAAATCTGACAGATGATGGTGATGATAATAACATCAGTTTGTTATTGTTTTTTCTAAAGTTCAAGTTCAATTACAAAGTGTTGTCCGTGAATGGGTCAAGAGTAATGTTAAGAGAGATTGAAATTAAAAGGGATGATATTGAGGAAAAGTGTGTCTTGTTTATTAAAGACAAAATTTTGGCGCCTAACGTGTAGTTAATTTTCTAAAAAATGGAACTGTGGACTTTTTTTGTAAGAAGAAAGTAGTTCCGATGGCTCACAATTTTCTTCTATAGACAAAATGTAGTCCTGAGGGCCTACAAATTTTTTCCTATAGAAAAAATATTCCGGATGTTCTACGATTGTTTTCTATAGAAAAAAGTCCTGAGAGCCTACGAATTTTTTTCTATAGAAAAAAAGTAGTCCTGAGGGCCTACGAATTTTTTTCTATAGAAAGAAAGTAGTCCTGAGGGCCTACGAATTTTTTTCTATAGAAAAAAAGTAGTCCTGAGGGCCTACAATTTTTTTTCTATAGAAAAAAGTAGTCCTGAGGGCCTACGAATTTCTTTCTATAGAAAAAAAGTAGTCCTGAGGGCCTACAATTTTTTTTCTATAGAAAAAAGTAGTCCTGAGGGTCTATTATTTTTTTATAGAAAAAAGTAGTCCTGAAGGCCTAGGATTTTTTTCTATAGAAAAAAGTGGTCCTGAGGGCCTACGAATTTTTTTCTATAGAAAAAAAGTAGTCCTGAGGGTCTATTATTTTTTTTATAGAAACAAGTGGTCCTGAGGGCCCACAATTTTTTTTTTTTTCTATAGAAAAAATAGTTCTGAGGGCGTACGATTTTCTTTCGATATAACAAAGTATTACTGAGGGTCTACCATTTTTTGTTTGCTATAGAATTAGGTAGTCGCGACGATTTTTTTATAAGAAAAATGGCCCCAAAATGGAAAAAATAGGGTAATATTGTTTCAATCCACCCTAGTGTATTTGGTTTTATTTATTTTTTTGTACTCGTCAACATATATCAATCTTCTATTTAGCGATAATCAAAGCCGATTATTATTTTTTGTTTGAAAATACAAAAAAAAAATTAAAACATAAAAATTGAGAATCCAGAAAAAAAGAAAATAATTGCAACTATCATTTCATTTATAACTGCTTGCTCACAGTTCAATAGCTTATCTTATCGGTGTTCCAGACGTTCCGTATAGGAGTTGGAACAAATTAAAAACGGGGCGTGAATCATTCGACAACAACAGGCGAATAAAAAATGGGAACAAAAGTCAGCTGTGGGTAATAAAATTAAAATAATTATAAACAAAATAATCGCAAACAGTTCGAAAGAAAGAAAAAAGCAACAAAAAAATCCGCCACTAGGAAAAGCGGGAATTAAATAATCGTTGAACACGATTGTGATATAATTTAAATAGCTGTTCGGTATTTCGCTACGCATTAGGAATATGCAATTAGTTTGGAGTGCTTCGTTGGTTCGTTGCATGCCACACAGTTGAAATCTACCTAACGGAGTTCCCTCTGCAACATGTTTGCAACTTTTAATTTTTCAATTTTTTTGTTGCAAATTTTTATTGGCCAATTCCAGTGAAGAGTTATGCGTAAATAAAGCGTTGGCAAGCAATTAGCCAAGTTAAGTGAAGGCGAAGAAAAAACTACTGTTACTCAAATACTGGCGGCTAGTTGGGCAAAATGAAAAGTCTGTTAGGTGGGCTAACTCTTTGAAGTGTTGGTGCGGGGATTTTTCTGTTTGAATGCAGTTTGCAAAATATTAACGCCGCGGCGTCAGTTATAACTGACGCTACATTTATGCAACTTTTCTGCTGCACTGTGAAGGCGATAACCGTTTATTTATTTTATTACTACAATTTGAAAGCAATTGAATATAAATAATACAATATCGGACAAGCCATAAAGAACTTCAAAGAGAAAAGAAAATAAAAAACGAAGCGTAATAGTAGCATTAATTGGACTTCCCTTATTGGCTAGGTGGAGAAATGACCTATATGTCGATAGAGATCTGTGTTAGAAACCTGAAATATATATTTGATTTCAATGTAGATCACATCAAATCAATAAAGAACTTTGTATAGTTACTAAATACGGTGTTTCGGGTGGGCCCCACGTTGGGCGCCATTTATCAATATGAAAAAAAATAAAATTTTTGGGGTCTAAAAAAATTCTTATGCCATTTCATTTTTTTTTAAATCCCTACAAATAAATCGCCATAAAATCTTCATATATTTGTTAAAAATATAATATTTAGCCGGGACCCACGTTGGGCGCCATTTGTGATTGTGCAATAATTAATTTTTTTAAGGATCAAAATCGCAGCTCTATATCAATTCTAGCATACTTTGAGCGCCATTTGTCAATATACAAAAAAAAAATAAATAAATTTTAGGAATCAAAAAACTTCCTTACGTCATTTTTTTAAATCCCTAAAAAATGATCTTCATATATTTGTTAAAAATATTTTTTGCTGGGTCCCACGTTGGGCGCCATTTGTGATTGTGCAATAATAATTTGTTTTAAGGATCAAAATCGAAGCTCTATATCATTTCTAGCATCTTCGTACAGTTGCTAAACATGATCTTCATATATTTGTTAAAAATATGGGTCCCACGATGGGCGACAATTGTGATTATGCAAGAATTAAAAATTTTAAGGGTCAAAATCGTAGCTCAATGTCATTTTAAGCATATTTGTACAGTTTTTTTTTGTGTTTGGGTCATACTTTTGGCGCCATTTTTCAATATGAAAAAAAAATAAATTTTAGGAATAAAAAAAAGTTCCTTACGTTATTTTTTTATGATCTTCATATATTTGTTAAAAATAATATATATTTTTTTGCTGGGTCCCACGTTGGGCGCCATTTGTCATTGTGCAAAAATTAAAAAAATAAAGGGTCCAAATCGCTTCTCAGTGCCATTTTTAAAATCTTTGTTCAGTTGTTAAGTATGATTTTTTGTGGTTGGGCCCCATGTTGGGCGCCATTTGTGTTTATAAAAAAATATACGTTTTAGGGCTCAAAAATAGTTGCTTATGTAATTTTTGTTATTTGGAATATCCATTAAAAAAACATCACCTAAATCGCGCTAAATTGCTATGCTATAATTTTTGGTGGGCCCCACGTTGGGCGCCATTTGTAGTATTGCACAAAAAATCTTAGGGATCAAAATAACATGTTATTATCTATCTTCTTATTATTTTATTATCAATTGTTATTATCTTCGGACAGTTGCAAAATATGATTTTTTGGTTTGTGCTCTACGTTGGGCGCCATTTGAGATTGTGCAAAAAATTAATTCACAATATATTTTGCACTATACTTGAAAATAAACATTGCATTATATCCGTACTAAATCTCCACAATATCTTCCCACAGTTGCTTTTTTTACTTATATACGGTATTTTTATGTTCTGTATTTTTAACAACGTTTTCAAAATTTTCTTGTTACGATGGCGTTTTTTTAATTAATTGTTTTTGATGTCTGACAATAAATAATGTAATGATGCCAAATATAAAATCGTGACACAATAAATATCTGTTTTGGTTTTTTGTCAGTATCACAGCCTTAAGGTAAACAAATTTCGCAGAATGTTTGTGCCTTGCACCTGATAAGATATAAATTGCAATGGATATAAAAAATAAATTAAATAATTGATTGAAATCGAATCACAAAAAAAAAAAAACAATAAACAAATACTTTAAAATTCAAATAAAGAGGTAGATTAAAAATTAAAGAAAAAAGGTAGTTCTGAGGGTTATGACTTTTTTCTATAGAAAAAAAGTGTCCGGAAAGATACGAAAGTTTTTCTATAGAAAAATTAGTAGTCCTGACGTGCATAAAAAAGTGTTCCTGAGGGACTACAAATTTTTGTATAGAAAAACATTTTGCTCTGAGTCCCAAATAGTCCTGTAGGCTTACGAACTATTTTTTTAAGAAAAAAATTACTCCTGAGGGCCTACAATTTTTTTAAATAGCAAAGGAAGTAGTGCTGAGGTTATACGATTTTTTTTTTGTTTAGAAAAAAATTAGGGCCAACGAATGTTTTTTTTTTTTTTTTGAAAAAATAGTCCTGAGGGTCTACGAATTTCGAAAAGATAGTCCTGAGGGCGTACGAGTTAATAAAAATTTTTGTTCCAAGGGCTGTACGATTTTTCCAAAGGAAAAAAGTAGTCCCGAGGATGTACCTTTGTACCCGAGATTGTACCTTTTTCTATAGCAAAAAAAGTTTTGTGAGGTCCTAATGAATTTTTGTTTTGCATTGGAAAAAATATAGTCCTGAGGGTCTACAATTTTTTTCTTTGAAAAAAAATGTAGTTCTTGAGGCACACATATTTTTTCATTGGGAAAAAATGTAGTCGTGAGGGTCTACGAATTGTTTTCTATAGAAAAAGTAGTTCTGACGGACTGCGATTTTTTTTCTATAGTATAAAATGTAGTCCTGAGGACCTGCGAATTTGTTTCTATAGGGGAAAAAGGTAGTCCTGAGGCTTACGACTTTAAAAAAAAAGTAGTCTTTAGGACCAACGATTTTTCCTATAGAAAGAAAAAAATATTCTTTCTTGTACTAGAATTTCTCTATGGAAGAAAATTAGTATTGAAGGCATAGGATTTTTTTCTAAATAAAAAAATACGATTTTTTACTATGACAAAACTGGTCCCTGATTTTTACACGAGTGATATTTTGTGTAGACTTTCTCAATTTCGCAATTTTGGTTTCTTTTTTTTTTTTTTTTTTGCCAAATTTCACATTTTCTGCCACATTGGTTGGGAAAGGTCAAGTATCTCGCTCCACACTTGTCATCTAAAACTTTCTATGCTAGAGTTTATTTATGAAATCTTTACCGGCTCCCATATTTACACGCTTAGAAGCTAACTAAACCGCATATTTATTAATAAGCTGCCATTCAACTTTTACACGTTTCTATTGATGGCCCTTTGAGGCCATGTCCGGCTCTCTGGGTACGGTGTAATAAAAACATGAAATGAAATCGACAACAACAAAAACAACACCAAGAATTTATTATTACAGTCAGAAGTCAGAGGGGAAAAAACTGCCTGGCACCATAGAAAGTGCGAATCTACCAAAAAAAAAAGTGGATGGCGAACCACCTGTGCCACCAAACATATTCACTGACATGTCGTTTTTTAATGAAATGGGGGAAAAGATGCTAGCTGGCGCACCATACCGCACCTTAAGACCAGTTATACTAACATAAAAATACAACAACAGCAACAATAACAACCAGCTATAAAAAATGTTATCTTGCACACACATGCCCATAAGCTGTTCATGCATCTTAACTGGGTCGTTCGGCTGTGTCTCAGTGAAACAGAAAGAAGAAAAAGAAGAAGACGACGTCATCGAATAAGGTGTACTGAGTTATTGTGCATATCTTGTACATCGAGTGCTTACCTGGCGAGTGTGCACCTCTCGATGATGCACGTGATATATGTCTTTTTTCTCCAATGGAAATATCTTTGGGCTTCCATCCCACTACAAAGCACCATCTCAACCCTTCTCCACCACCCTATCCTACTCTGAATGATAGATGGCTGCCACTGGCTGCTGTTCCAACAACCTGATGACAATATACACATGGAGGCCGACAACAAGTGACCGACCAAACAGCAATTGATCGACCCAGTATCTGACCAACAACATGAGGCAAATTTCGTATTATGGCCTACAATGGCCTGGGCAGCATCATAAATAAAATCCCTCCAAACCGCACCACACCAACCCACCATACATGCATGCATGCATGGATGTACATATGTCCGTCTGTTCCACACAAGTTTTTGTGGAAATTTCTTCTTTGGCGACAACCCATACCCATTATTTCCATCGCAACATATTGTGGGTCTGCACTGGGCTGCTGCCTGTCGTTGCCGTTGCCGTTGCAGTTGGCGCTGGTGTTGTGTCCAAGTGGCTTGGCAGACTGGCTTTCGGTTTGAAATTGTTTGTCTCGTGTCTTGTCTTCAGTTCGGTGAGATTGCGAGACACATAAAAAGTAAAAGTAACCACCACGCATTTTCTGTTGTTTCTACCTTCCTCTTCTTGATGCCAGCCAGGCCACCAGCCTCCCGTCTTTACTTCATGGCTGATTTTTTTTGTAAAATAAAAGAAATTTCTCGTGCATTTTCATCCAAATACCGGTCACATTAAAAAATTGCTTTAGTTTCTGTCCGTCTGTCTTTGTTGTTGTTTTTTATTTTTGGTTAAGCTTTCAATTTCCTTAAACGCCTGTCCAGCCTGCCACTCTGTTGCCGTATGAAGTTCTTAATCATGAGAAAGTGAAACAGGTTGCTGGCTGGCTGTCTGTCTGTCCATGGGGCGAAAGAAAAAGTTCATGGAATTTGTTGCAAATTACAAAAGCAACAACAACAACAATCGAAATGGAAAAATCTTGTTTAAAGGAATTCCAAAGCACAAAAAACAGGTGCCCATAATGAAAGTAAAACGTTGTAGTAGGAAGCCAAGAGATGTTATCATGAAAAATGGATTTAAGCTGCAATTAATAAAAAAATAATTGATAAAATTTACCAGAAACAATTTTACCAGGAAAGAATTTCCAAGTCCCCGAAGGACCATTTTTTCTATAGGAAAAAAGTTCACAGGTAACCGAAGGACCAATTTTATTCTATAGGTAAAAAAAATCACAGATCACTACCAATTTGTTCTATAGAAAAATCTGTAGGCCCTCAGGACGACCTTTTCTATAAAAAATCGTAGGCCCTTACTACTAATTTCTTTCTAGAGAAAAAAATCACAAGTCCCCGAAGAACCACTTTAATTGTATAGGAAAAAATCAAAGATCCCTAAGAATTAATAATTCTCCATAGGAAGAAAAAAGCGGACTTATAAAGTTTTTTAAACTATTTTTTTTAAATATAGGGCCTTTGGTACACCATTTACATAAAGTCGGAAGAAAATATATATGGGAGCTATACCTAAATCTGAACCGATTTTCAGAAAACTTAACACACATCATTCTCGACCAAATTCATTACGCTGTTCCAAATTTCGTGCAGATCGAAAGATATATAGGGTCTTTGGTGCACCATTTACATATTTACATTTACATATCTAAATCTGAACCGATTTTCAAGAAATTTCACACACATCATTCTAGACCTAATTCATTACCCTGTGCTCAATTTCGTGCAAATCGGAAGATCTGTAGGGAGTTTGGTATATCATTTACATAAAATCGGACGAAAATATATATGGGAGCTATATCTGAATCTGAACTGATTTTCAAGAAATTTTACACACATCATTCTAGACTTAATTCATTACACTGTGTCGAATTTCGTGAAAATCGAAAGATATGTAGGGACTTTTGTGCACCATTTACATTAAATCAGACGAAAATATATATTGGAGCTATATCTAAATCTGAACCGATTTTCAAGAAATTTTACACACATCATTCTAGACCTAATTCATTACGCTGTGCCGAATTTCGTGCAAATCGAAAGATATACAGGGACTTTTGATGCCCCATTTACTTTAAATCGGACGAAACTATATATGGGAGCTATATCTAAATCTGAAGCGATTATCTTGAATGTCAATAGGATTCGTCCTTGGGCCAAATAAGTGACCTGTGGCAAATTTCATCCAATTCGGACCATAAATGCGACCTGTACTTTGTTTACAATTTAACATGGAAAGACAGACGTACGGACAGGCATGCATAAATCGGCTTAGAAGGTGATTCTATGCATTCTATTCCTATGGAAAAAAATTATTAGCCCCTCGGGACATTTGTTCTATAGAAGTAGGTATTCAAGAGTAATTTTTTTTCTATAGAAAAAAATTCGTAGGCCAGGACTCCCTTTTTTTCAATAGAAAAGAATTGTAGGCCCTCAGGACTTCATTTTTTTCTATAGAAAAAAATCGTAGTCCATCAGGACTACACTTTTTTCTATAGAAAAAAATTCGTAGTCCATCAGGACTACACTTTTTTTCTATAGAAAAAAATTCGTAGTCCATCAGGAAATTCGTAGTCCATCAGGACTACATTTTTTTCTATACAAAATAATCATAGGCCTTCAGGACTACATTTTTTTCTATGGAAAAAAAATTATAGTCCATTAGGACTACACTACTACATATAGAAAAAATTCGCAGTCCATTAGGTCTACATTTTTTTCTATAGAAAAAAATTCGTAGTCAATTAGGACTACAAATTTTTTTCTATAGAAATAATCGTAGGCTTTCAGGACTTCCTTTTTTCTATAGAACAAATTCGTAGGCCATCAGGATTCCCTTCCTAATGGACTACGATTTTTTTCTATAGAATTTTTTTCTATAGGAAAAATGGTAGTCCATAGGGCCTACGATTTTTTTCTATAGAAAAATATCGTAGATCCTCTGGACTACATTTTTCTTTAAAAAAAATCGTAGGCCCTCAGGACTACATTTTTTTCTGTAGAAAAAAATCGTAGGTCCTAAGAACTACATTTTTTTCTATGGAAAAAATCGTAGGCCCTCAGGACTACATTTTTTTCTAGGAAAAAATCGTAGGCCCTCAGGACTACATTGTTTCTATAGAAAAATATCGTAGGCCCTCAGGACAACATATTTTTCTATAGAAAAGCGTAGGTCCTCAGGACTACATTTTTTTCTATAAAAATCACTGGTTGCTCAGAACCCTTCAAAATCAAAATCTATGACATTGAAATATTTTGCTGATGATATGGGTGGGTGATCTGCAAAACTAAAACCATATTTTTGTTTGAATATTCCTCCTCTCAAAAGCGAATACAATTGTCATAAAAATACTAAAAACCAAACAATAGTTTCATTTTGTTTATTTAATTTTTTTATTACCATTCGTTTTTCAACAAATTTCAACAAACAATTTTCCATAATGACCGTAACCTCTTTACAAGGTCGCCGTGGTCTTGGGTTGTTGAGTGTGACCAATCACAATGATCGAGTAAATCGATACAGATTTGAAAAAAAAAACAACAATAACGCCACTTAAAAAAATGAGCAGACAAATTAATAATTGCTATAAAAACGTGCAGTTTATTGATCGCCAACAACACCACCATCACCACCGATCAGTTCGTTAAATGATTGTTGAGAGGTAATTTGGAGTTTATTTAAAGTGTCTTGTTGTTGTTGTCGTTGCTGCAGCAGTTGTATTTCGAAAAACATCGCACACAAAAAAATACGATTTAACCAAAGCTGCCAAAAACGGTGATTTCCAATCATCTGATCATCAATGAAAAAAAACAACAACAACAGCTATAACAAATAATTATAGTTTTTTTTTCGTATAACATTTTTTCTCATATTGCTAATATGGGTTTGGTTGTGTGTGTGCGTATTTTTTTAAAAATATTTGTAGTAGACTTAAGAGTACTCCAAGGGGGTAGGGTTGTTTTTGGGAGGAGGTCAAATTTTTGTTAATAAAATTTCACACATTTTTTTCATATTCAAATGTGATACCCTTTACCTGAAATTATGGAACGGAGCTATATCTATATCTGAATCGATTTGAAGCAAACCTGACACAATCTAGAACAGGCTAAGGCAGAGAGTCGCTTTTTAGGCTCTTTCTCAGTTAAAATACTTTCAATAAGAGCACGCGTGCAGGGGCTAGCCTGGTGCGGTTCTAGACCTTATTTGGTAAGCTCTGTAAAATTATGTTATGTTAATCGGATAAACACAACGGATGCGATCGAATAATAGTTTCTATGGCAAAGAAACCCATTCAACATTGCTGTCAAAATTTCCTCTCCACCTGTGTGAGTATGTGTGTGACAGCTTTGCCACAGTTTGTGTGAAATTTTTTATTTATTTTTTCAAACCCCTAACCGGCAGTAGTAACATTTGAGTGATTAATGATTTGTTCGATCGAAACGAAATTTTGCACAACGTACTAAATTGACTCCAGAATCACTTGTGTAAAATTTCATAGAAATCGGATCAGATTCCGATTAAGCCTAGAACGACGTGTGTTAAATTTCCTGAAAATCGGTTCAGATTTATAGCTCCCATATATAATTACGTCCGATTTTATGCAAATGGAGCACCAAAGATCCCTTGTTAGTTCCATTGACACGAAATGTGGCACAGCGTTCCTAAATGAGCTTAGAACGTCGTCCATTAAATTTCATTGAAATCGAATCAGATTTCGATATAGGTCCTATATACATTTTCGGCCGATGTCATATACATTGTGACCAAAGGCCTACTGCTTGTCCGATTGAAACGATTTTTGCAAATTGAGTCTAGAATAGCTTGTGCGAAGTTTTGTTGAAATCGGTTCAGAATTTGATATAGCTCCGATATATATTTACAACCGATTTCTTCATAATTTCCTGCAAATCGGTTCAAACTTAGATATAGTTCCTATATATTTTCGTTCATATATATGGTGCGCCATAAGTCTTTCGTTTGACCGATTCATACGAAATTTTGTTTAGAGTATCAAATTGAGCCTTGTATGCACAATTTTATTAAAATCGGATTAGATTCCGATATAGCTTCCACATATATTTTTGACCGATTTCAGGTAAGTAGTGCATCCAACTGCCAAAATTTCGTCGATTGCCTTGGAATTCGGCATAGAGTACTGGATTGAGTCTAGAATGCCGTACGTTAAAATTTTTTTTGAAATCGGATCTGATTTCGATATAGCTTCCATAGATATTTTTGACCGATTTCACGAAAATGGTGCACCAAACACCCAAAATTTGACCGATTGCAACAATTTTTTGCACAGCGTACCTAAATGAAACTATAATGTCGTCCGATAAATTTTATTCAAATCAGTTCAGATTCCGATATAGCTCCCAAATATATTTTTGTCCGATCTGATGTAACTGGTGCACCAAGGGCCGGCCCTCTTTTTGATCGATTGCGACGAAATTTTGCACATCGGAATAAATTGAGCCTAAAATGACGTTTGTAAAATTTTATTGAAATTGCTTCAGATTTCGATATAGCTCCCATATATTTTTTCAAACGATTTCATATAAATGGGGGACCAATTTTCTATGGCAAGGAAAAACCCATTCAACATTGCTGTCAAAATTTCCTCCTCTCCCCTCTCCCTCTGTGTGTGTATGTGTGTGACACTTTTGCCACAGCTTGTGTGAATTTTTTTTTTATTTTTTTTTTTCAAAACCCCAACCGGCAGTAGTAACATTTGAATGATTAATGATTTGTTTTTCTTGTCCTTGTTGTTGTTGTTGCTGCTGCTGCAGCTTGTTATCATCATTAAAATATGAGCTGAAATTTCGTCATGTGTCATAATGGAAATTTGTTTAAACAAAAAAAGAGCAACGAAAAAAAGTAGCAGCAGCAGTTTGCTATCATTTTTAATGTTTGGGTTACTTCTTATCAGCCGGTCGGGTTGGCCGGTAGCTACCAACAAAAAAATTTGCTTTTGCAGTCCAAAAAAATAAATAAAATAATAATTTCATGTTAGTTGCTGGGGTTATTTTCTTGGTCTTCTTCTTCTTCTCGTACGGAATTTCGGAATTTCGCTTTCAATTGCTGTCGCTGTTTTTCTACTGATGGCAATGATTATGGTGATGACAACGATGATGAGCAGGTTGTTGGTGTGTGTGTGTGTGTGTGTTTTTTTTTTGGTAGGGGGTTAAACAAATATTTCAAAAATTAATAATATTTAACTACAAGCGTATTGTTTATTTATATCACATTTTATTATCGAAATGTTGAAAACGAAGAAAAGGAAGAATAAAAGAAAACATTTCTTAATTAAAGTTTTTTTTTTTCTTGAAGGGGAGAGAGGGAAGGGTTAATTGCAGAATTTAGAATATGGCGATGAATGATTTAAAATATTGGGAAATAGTGGAGACAGTAATTATAACCAATCCCAGTAATACAAAAAATTTAGGCCATATTAGAGAAAATCGGTTCAGATTTCGATATAACTCTCAAATATATATTTTTGTCGGATTTTTTGTAAATGGTGCCCCAATCGGACAAGGGTTGACCGATTGTCACGAAATTTTGCAAAGTGCACTGAATCAAGCTTAGAATGACTTGTGTTAATTTTTGTGCAAATCGTTTCAGATTTCGATATAGCTCCGCCTATGTATTTTCGTCGGATTTTTGGCAAATGATGAACCCAACGAACAACGTTTGGCCATTTTGGACGAAATTTTTTATAGCGTAGTGAAATGTCGCCCGTTAAATTTTATTTAAATTGGTCCAGATTCCGATATAGCTCCCATATATATTTTCGGCCGATTTTATGGAAATGTTGCACCAAACTCCTAATATTGGGCCGATTGACAGTAAATTTTACATAGTGCATGGAATCGAGCTTAGAGAATGACTTGTGTTAATTTTTGTGCAAATCGGTTCAGATTTCGATATAGCCCCGCCTATGTATTTTGGTCGGATTTTTGGCAAATGGTGCACCAAACGAACAACGTTCGGCCGATTTGGACGAAATTTTGTATAGGGTACTGAATTGAGTCTAGAATGTCGTCTATTAAATTTTATTTAAATCGGTTCCGATTTCCATATAGCTCCCAAATATATATTTTCGACCGATTTTATGGAACTAATGGACCAAACTTCTAAAATTTGGCAGATTGATACGAAATTTTCCATAGTGCATCCAATTGAGCCTAAAATGGCGTGTGTTAATTTTTGTGCAAATCGGTTCCGATTTCGATAGCTATTTTCGACCGATTTCAAGAAAATTGTGCACCAAACACCCAAATTTTGTTCGATCGCCACAAAATTTTGCACAACGTAATAAATTGAGATCAGAATTATGTTTTTAAAATTTTGTTGAAATCGGTTCAGATTTCGATATAGCTCCCACATATATTTTTGACCGATTTCACGAAAACGGTGTACCAAAGTTCCTAAGTGTGTTCGATTTCCACGAAATTTTGCATAAATCCCTGTATGGAGCCTGTGCTAAGTTGTGTGCTAAGTTTTGTGTAAATCGGTTCCGATTTCGAAATAGCTCCCATATATATTTTCGACCGATTTCACGAAAATGGTGCACCAAAGACCAATTTTAATTCGATCGAGACGAAATTTAGTACAGTGCACTGAATTGAGCCTAAAATGATCGATATGGCTCCGATCTAAATTTTTGCCCGATTTGATGTGAATGGAGCACCAAAGACCCATTGTTTGGCCGATTGTGATGAAATTTTGCATAAGGACCTGTAGATAGACGTGTGTTAATTTGTGCGTAAATCGGTTCAGATTTCGATATAGTTCTCATATATACTTTCAACCGATTTTAAGAAAATGGAGCACCAAACACCAAATTTTTGTTCGATTGAGGCGAAAATTTTGTACGGTGCACTGAATTGATCCTGGAATGAAGTGTGCTAAATTTTATTGAAATCGGTTCAGATTTCGATATAGATCCCACATATAATTACGTCCGATTTTATGGAAATGGAGCAGGAAAGACCCCATGTTAGTTCGATTGACACGAAATTTTGCGCAGCGTTCCTAAATGGGCATAGAACGTCGTCCATTAAATTTCATGAAATCGAATCAGGTTTCGATATATGTCCTATATACATTTTCGGCCAATGTCATATAAATTGTGCACCAAAGGCCTACTGCTTGTCCGATTGAGACGAAATTGAGTCTAGAATAACTTGTGCGTGTTTTGTTGAAATCGGTTCAGAATTTGATATATATATATATATATTTACAACCGAGTTCTTGTAAATTGTGCACCAAACTAACAAAATTGGTTCGATTGGGACGAAATTTTGCACAGCGTACCTAAATGAGCCTAGAAGTTCGTACGTAAAATATTAATTTATTTAGCCTAGAAAAACATGTAATAATTTTTCTGCAAATCGGTTCAAATTTAGATATAGCTCCTATATATTCTCGTCCGATTTCAAAAGTCTTTCGTTTGACCGATTCATACGAAATTTAGTTTAGAGTATCAAATTGAGCCTAAGAATGATGTGTGCAATTTTATTAAATTCGGATCAGATTTCGATATAGCTCCCACATATATTTTCGACCGATTTCTTGTAAATTGTTTCGCAAAGTCTTACTGTTTGTCCGATTGAAATGAAATTTTGCACTGGGAACTAGGTTGAGCCTAGAATAGAGTGTGCAAAATTATACTTAAATCGGTTCAAAATTAGATATAGCTCCAATATATATATTTTCGACCGATTTCAAGAAAATTGTGCACCAAACGAACAAAGTTAACCCGATTGCTACGAAATTTTGTACAGCGTACCTAAATGAGTCTATATTGTCGCCCGTCAAAATTTATTGAAATCGATACAGTTTCAAATATAGCTCCCACATATATTTTCGACCGATTTCAGGTAAGTAGTTCACCCAACTGCCAAACTTTCGCCGATTGCCTTCGGAAATTCGGCATATAGTACTGAATTGAGCCTAAAATGTTGTCCGTTAAATTCCATTGAAATCGGTTCAGATTTAGATATAGCCCTCATGTATATTTTCGACCGATTTAATGAAAATAGTGTCCAAGACTTGGGCGATTAATACGAAATTTTGCACAGTGTACCGCATTGCACCTACAATGAAGTGAAGCTAAGTTTTATTGAAATCGGTTGAGGTGTTGGGATTTATCCCCTATATTTTCTCTTCGATTTTCTGGCACTCAAGACCCTCACCCTTTCATTGTGCGAATTTATGATTAAAACTGAAAAAAATATTAGTTAAGCCCTTTTGCAATTAAACACAATTTTTTTTGGACTAACTACTTTTTATGGAAGTTTGCCACAAAACATTTCATGATTTTCATAATACAAAAACAAAAACAAGAAATAAAATATTTTATTTTCCCGCCTTGGTCTGCTTCGCTGCTTGACCAGTTCAGAAGGCACGCATAATTTTTTGTTTACGATTTTTTTTATTCCGTTTGTTGTTATATATATTTGTTGCTTCTTCATGGGGTTAGATTTCCACCAAAATATAAAAAAAAACAGTTAATTGCTTTTTAATTATTTCAAAAAATATAGTTTTTTTTTCAAAAAAGTTATGCTACTGAACGAGTTGTAATTTTTGTTGTGGTTTGTTTTGATTTTTATGCAACTACCAGAATTATGAGAAAAAATATATATATTACTTAATAATTTTATGTCGTTAAAATATAATTAATATACAATTATTACAAAAAAATAAATATTTTCATAAGACCGACCTACAAACTTTATAAAAAAAAATATTCAAAACAATTGACATCAATTGGGAATAATTTTGAAATAAATAAAAGAAAATTAAAACTGAATAATTGTCTTCATTGGGAATTTTTTTTTTTTTCGGATAAAAATCGATTAAAAATGTTTTTCTATAGGAAAATGTTATATCATGTCAATAAAGAGGTTTTATTTCGTAAAGAAACTCTATTTATATATTCTGCCCTCCTCCCATAATATTCCAACACCACTTGTCAAACATACGCATTATTTAACCGAAAGAAAACCGACAGCAGTAGCTCACATAATTTTCTCTTTCTAATGATTAATGTTTTTTTTTTTTTTTTTTTTTAATTTTTATGGTGATTTCTTTACCTCCCTTTTACAGCACCTACACCTCTTTAAGGTAAGGTTGCTTGGTTGGTTGGTGGTGCTGATACGATATGTCAGTTACACCTTTTCCAAAAAGGTGGATTTCGGTTTTTGGTTTTCTTTTTTTCTTCAAAGTTTCGCTACGCTATTTTGGGCAACGAGTTCACTCAAAAGGTTGCATGTATTTTTTTATGGTTGTCTTGTTTTTGTTTTTTTGGTGGGTCAGGTGGGTTGCAAATGTGAACCACCTCTGCTGGAATGATTATCATATTGTATTTTTTTTTTTTTTGTAAATTAGTTTTCAGCTGCGTGTATGTAGGTTTTTCTATTTTTTTCGGAGTTGGGTGTGCAAAATAAAACAGTTATGGCTTTCTGCTACACATAGACCTAAAACAAAGAAAATTAAAGAAAAAATAAAATAATAAAAAAATATTATAATGATGTATAAAATAGAGAAGGGGGAAGTGGCATTAGGGGTTGATGACTAGTCTGGTAATAAAGAAAAATTAAATAATAGACATAACCATAATCATAAAAACAAATATTTCGTTTGGGCTACTTCAAATACATATTCTGAGTTCATTCACTTTTCTAATAGAAAATATTAAAATTCTTTAAAAAAAATCCTTCCAGAATCATATAGTTTTGTTTGAATTTGTCAAAGATTGGATGTAGAGTAACTTCGGGTAATGTGGATCACCAATTTCTTTTTTTGATATTGTGGGCGTAACAAGGGTGAAAAATTTAAAAACAAATTGTTTTCACAACATAGTAGATTTGTTGGCTAAAGATATTCCAAGTCAAAAATTATACAAGGCAAAATTCAAATAACAAAAATCAATTTCAGCCGAGCACGGCTAGGGCTCGAACCTAGATCCTCAGAGCAACACAAATGTTGCCAAGACCGCTTAACGTTCTGAGCCATCAACACACTTCCAAAACGGTTGCGCAAAAACATGTGTATACCATGGAAGCAATTGTGGGTGTGTGGATTAATTATCCATCGCTACAATAAAAATCTGCTTTGTAGAGGACTGTTCCTAGAATGAAGACAAATGTCGAACTTTGACAAATTTGAATTTAATTCGCATATGCAAGTTTTGCATCAGGGCGGAATAAATACAAGTTATCAACATACGACATTTGTAAAGCCACATAGCCCAATATGCCTGATGAGCCGCTTAACCAACGGCGAAACGCGTCGCATAATGGTGGGTACGTAGGTTCTTCTCCTGGCTTTCCTTTTCATTGCAAAACTTAGATCATCAAGCTCGACTCGAAAGAGTATAAATAACCACTTTTTTAAAAAAAACTATAAACTGCGAATAAAAATAACTTGGCGGGTAATGTGGACCAGTATGTGTCGGTAATGAGGATCAGTAAGTTAAAGGTAGGTTGTGGATTGGTTGTGATAAATTTCAATTTATTGCACTCATGGGTAACAATGAATCCAAAAATATATGGGTTCCTGTTATGGAATAGCCCCCATTTAAGGGTAACGCCCCATTTGCGGTATTTTGAAGGTCCTTGCTTCATTATCCAACCAAAGCACCTTTAATTTCGCATATCGAGTTTTCAGAGGATAGAATACCTTCTCGCATATTCTAGTGGTCCACATTACCTGGCATTGAAAATTTTTATTTAAAAATAATTATCGACTTCAAAAATTAATAAAAATTAAAAATCACCGATTGTAATTACAGCTAAACATATATTTTTGTTAAAGAAAACCACATAACTTCTTTATATTCAGGAAAAACAAAGTGTTCGACTATTTTGCAAAAACGTTGTGCTAAAAATGTTCAAATCACACATTTACAATCACAGCTACACTTTCTACTACTAAACTTTCAGCATTGCAATTATTTATTAATAACATTTACAAGACTGCATTGAAATATTTCAAGCATTTTCTTAGATATGACGGGTGGTCCACATTAGACGCATAGTCTACATTACCCGAAGTTACTCTATTAAAAATTATTTTTTTTTACAAAATTAAACAAGGCGTGAATTTAATAAAAAAATTATTTTTTAAATTTTACCAAGGTGTGGAGTATAGAGTTGTGTCGTTCCGGAACGAACAGGTTCAAAGGAACTATTCCGATCCAGGAACGATCGGAACTAGGTCCAGATCTTTCGTTCACCTAGTTCCTTTTGCTCTATCGTTCCTTCTCACTCTGGTTCACCTGGTTCATTTCGCTCGTTCCTTTTTGCTCTCGTTCCTTTTGCTCTCATTGTTAATTTCGTTCCACCAACCCATAACTGTCAATATTTTTGCACCCATTGTTAATTTCATTCCACTATCTCATATATGTGAATCAGTTAATGTAACATTAGCTTTCTCTTTATTGATGAATGAAATATTCCGTGTAATAATTAAACGTATGGTACACCATTTGTATGAAATTTTAATATATATATCAGCTATATTTACGTCTGTAATGATTTAAATCAATCGTGACACACGTTATTCTAGTTGCAGTACAAATTAATAGTGTAGTTCAAGCAAAAAAAGAAGAAGCATGAACGATAGTATTGACCGAACGAACTGTCGTGTACCATTGGACGAGTGAACTAAAAGGAACGACCTAGTTCCTTTTGCGGAGCGGACAGAAAAAGATCGAACCGTTCAAGGAACTAGATTGCCCACCTCTATTGGTCTTATTACAAATTTTTAAAAATTTTACCAAGGCGTGGATTTATTAAAAAATTGTAACAGTTCGTGAGCGAAGCTGGTATGGCTTCATCCGAAACAACAAGATTAACTTTTTACTCCTTGTTTAGGAATTTCTTTCAGCTTATGATCTGAGTCCATCAACATGGGCAAGCGTGGGTAATGATCTTAACACTAGAAAGACTGGAATTGTGTATATACCTATATTGCCTAAAATCGATCAAAACCGGCCAAAATGACCGCCTTCGGCAATCGTGTGTCAGTGTTCGCTAAACGAATCAGAGTCGGAGAGTCCGGACTCGGAGTGGAAAGACTTTATTGATTGATTGGGATTGCTTAAGTACTAAATTTGAGAAGCGATATTCTAATGTAGTATGAGTTGTGTATAAATGTAGTAATATCAGTGATGTAGTTTTTGGTATTATTTACAAAATATTTACATAGTTAACCGCAAGGTGTATTTAATAAGGTGTAAGTGACAATCACATGCTTTTAAACTTTTTTCATTTTTGTTAGTAAAGTAAATTGTCAAAACAAATTTCTTCGACGTTTCATTTCCTTCAAATTTTAATTATGCTCAACAACAAAAAAATCTGCTCAATGTTCCGGTGTGATGCCAAATGTTCGAACTTTGACACGGTTGAATTTAATTCGTAGATGCAATTTCGCAACAATAGTCGACATAAATACAACTTATCAAGTAAAGACATTTGTAAGCAACATTGCCCAATATGCCTGATGAGCCGCTTAACCAACGGCGAAACGCGTCGCATAGTGGGAATGTAGTATCTCTATGGCTTTCCTTTTCATTGCAACTCCGATCATGTAGCTCATCTCGAAAGAGAAATTAATAAAAAACATTTATATGAATGATCCTTCGCCCTAAAAGGCATAAAAACAAAACTCAACAAAAAATACATTTGTAGGAACAGAAAATGTTACAAGCCTCAAATGACGAAAAAATGTATTTTACATTGGGTTCCTGCTTATTAGCCGCTGAAATAGGGGCCTTAAAAATTTGCAAGGAGCCTGCATTGGTATCTGTCCATTGGTGTTTGTCACACATATGGGCCTCTATAATGTCTCTAGTGCTTCTCATGAAAATATCACAATTTGCAAGAAGATAATATTGAGTAGCCCGTGTTTAAATAAGTCCATACGTGTAGGATATAAATCCACAACCACCTTCAAAAGCAAGGAAATTGTATATTGGAATCTGCCCATTGGTATTTGCAAAATTTTCGACGGATGTCCAGCTTAACTCATAGTTAGGCACAAAATCTTTGCAATTAAGGATAGATTCCGTAGGGGATCTTTATATATTAATTTAAATTGAAAAGCATTGTGGGCCGTACATCGGCCCGAGAATTTGACATACGCTTAAGACAATATTGGTATACTGTTCATTATTTTGTGGTCTTTGAGCGGCGATTTATGGCACACAACTTTTCCACTGAGAATGGCTGATTTGGAAGCCACAATTAAATAAATATATATATATATATATATAGGAGCCACGGACAGGATGTGGTAAATTTAAAAAAAAAAATTATATGAAATGTTTAAACCAGAGTTGCATTTTAGTATTTAAATGATTAATACAACATATGTGTTTATACTATAGTAAATAACATCTGAATAAAAATAAAGTTGATCCGCTTCCAAATATTTTTTAAAAATTTGCCAAGGCGTGGATTTAAAAAGAAACAAATATTTTCTTTGGAATTTTCCACAAATTGACCTTGTAAAATCATAAAAAAAAAATTTCAAACTGATGGCCACACAACGTTTTGACATTCGATTTTCAGAATAACCTCTGAAAAAAGGGGTACATAACTACAGATGTTGATGACGGTAATAAAAGCTTGTTGAAAACACTCTCATCCGATACAATCAAACTGGTCACGATTAGCAATTTTTTTTTTTGTGCAACAATGTTTTGAAATCCAAAAGCAAAATCCATGCCATTAAAAAAAAAATACTTTCAAACCCCCATTCCACACGCAATCCATATTCATCAATTTAGTTTTCATTGCATTTTAATCAAAATAGAAAAAAAAAAATTAAAAATCATAGCCTGTGAGATTTTTTTGTTTTCCACCATTTAAATTAAAAATCGGTTTGAACTTTAAGTCATCACTAAAAGAAGAAAACCGATTTTCCAACTACAACAACAACGGAAATGAATATGAAATGCCAAAATGAAAAGTGCAATTACCAGCATCCAACTGAACATTTTGAAGTCAACACTGCCACTCAACACAGAGTTCGACCTCCCAGTTTGAACTAAACCCCCTCGGGGCGTCAGCAACTATTTATTTGCACGTTTACAGTTCATTTTATTTCATAATAATTTTCGTGCAATTCAAATGTGATGCGAAAACAAAACAAACAAAAAAGAGGAAGGAAGAAAATGCAAAATGAATATTTTTTTTTCGATAAGGAAATTCATAAAAAAATATTTTTATAAAAAAGCATGTCTTTTTGGATTCTTAAAAAAAATAATTTTTAAAATCCACTCCTTGTTTGGTACTTGAAAAAATAATTTTTAAAAATCCACGCCTTGTTGGGTACTTGAAAAAATAATTTTTAAAACCCACGCCATGTTGGGTGCTTGAAAAAATAATTTTAAAAAATCCACGCCTTGTACCCAACACATGAATTTTTTAATGCAATATTCAGTGCTTTGTTCCGAACTTTGACTGCAATTTAAAAAAAAAAAGTTTTTGTTGTTTTTGATTTAAGCGATTATTGGGTGTACGTTTGCAATAACTCGGCAATAATATTTAGTAGCCTACGACTGTATGTACGAATGTATGTGCGTGCGTTTTATGCCATAATTATATAGCAATGACGAAATGAACAACAAAATATTAGTTCCAACATCACGATATGGAAAATGGAAACCAAAAACTAGTGCGATCTTCAAAGTAAAACTACAATTCAAAAAAAAAAAAAAAATACAAAAACGCAACTCAAAACACTTTTTCGAAACGCCAA
Source organism: Musca vetustissima (assembly GCF_032173495.1). Taxonomy (NCBI): domain Eukaryota; kingdom Metazoa; phylum Arthropoda; class Insecta; order Diptera; family Muscidae; genus Musca; species Musca vetustissima. The sequence continues at coordinate 91,302 of NW_026888835.1, forward strand.
CGGCTAAAACAATTAACCTGGCCATAAAATTTGCTATCTATTTGGCTTATCCATCAGTGTTTTTTTTTAATTTTTTTATTTTAATATGCTTTGGTGCAAAAACTAAGTAGTTGTTGTTTTTTTTTTAATTTTTTAATCGGTATTGGCTTGTATTTGAACTTGTTTTACGTTCCGCATGCTTTAGCCCCGTCTAATGGGGTGCAAGATGGTGGAAGAGGGGGCAGCACAACTATTGGAACATTGGTATGCAATGGTTTTGAATTACTTCTTGTACATCTGTTCATTTGTTGTTGCCTGCGGTTTCAATATTTAATTGAGAATGTAACAGATTTTTGTGTGGTAGAAATATTTTTGAACAATTAATTTTTTTTTGTGCTGCGGAAGTTTGGAATTTTTCGTAACTGGAAATGTCAAAGTTGGGAAGAATTTTTTGGAAAAAAATTAAAAAAATATTTTTTTTAATTAATCCACACCTTGGTAAATTGTTAAAAAAATATTTTTTAATAAATCCAGGCCTTGGAAAAATTAAAAAAAAAATATATATTTTAATAAATCCACGCCTTGGTAAATTTTTAGAAAATATTATTTCAAAAAATCCAAGTCTTGTTAAATTTAAAAAAAATATATATATTGTTTTTAATAAAATAGTACCATCTACCAATACTACACGAGGATCTTGCTTCTCATAAGGAGTACCTAAGCTCAATCTAATTTCAATAAAATCGCTACACTCCGAGTCCGGACTCCCCGACTCGGATTCGTTTAGCGAACACTGAAGGCTTAAGATCATTACCCACGCTTGCCCAAGTTGATAGACTGAGATCATAAGCTGAAAGCAATTCCTAAACAAGGAGTAAAAAGTTAAACTTGTTGTAACGAATGAAGCCATACCAGCTCCGCTCACGAGCTGCTCCATTGGCGCCCAACGTGCGCCAATATATTTTTCATCCGATTTTATGTAAATGGTGCACCAAAGTCCCTATATATCCTTCTATTTGCACGAAATTTGGCATAGCGAAGTGAATTAAGTCTAGAACGATATGTGTTAAATTTCGTGAAAATCGGATACGATTTAGATACAGCTCCCATATATATTTTCGTCCGATTTTAGGTAAATATTGCACCAAAGTTCCTGTATATCCTTTAATTTTCCCGAAATTTGGCGTAACGTACTGAATTAAGCCTAAAACAATGTGTGCTAAATTTCGTGAAAATCGGTTCAGATTTAGATATAGCTCCCATATATATTTTCGTCCGATTTTTTGCAAATGGTGCACCAAAGTCCATATATCCTTCGATTTGCACGTAAAGAGTTAATCTTGTTGTTTCGGATGAAGCCATACCAGCTCCGCTCACGAGCTGCTCCATTGGCGCCCAACGTGCGCCAATATATTTTTCATCCGATTTTATGTAAATGGTGCACCAAAATCCCTATATATCCTTCTATTTGCACGAAATTTGGCATAGCGAATTATGAATTATGTCTAGAACGATATGTGTTAAATTTCGTGAAAATCGGTTCAGATTTAGATATAGTTCCCATATATATTTTCGTCCGATTTTTTGCAAATGGTGCACCAAAGTCTCTATATAACCTTCGATTTGCACGTAAAAATTTAAAGTTGTTGTTTCGTATGAAGCCATACCAGTTCCGCTCACGAGCTGCTACATTGGCGCCCAACGTGGGGCCTGCTTCATATAAACCCAAAGCAGAGCCGTCATCATTGGCACCCAACGTGGGAGCTTCTTCATTGGCGCCCAACGTGGGCCACGAACTACGACCTATAAGTAAAAGCCGACGACAACACCAACAAACAAAAGCCTCATTGAACCCAATGAGCTTTCTTTATTGACGCCCAACGCAAGGCCTGCTTCATTTAAACCCAAAGTAGAGCTGGCTTTATTGGCACACAACGTGGGAGCTTCTTCAGATTCAAAAAAAAAAAATTCATTTTTGTCAAGGTCATAGTTTATTACCTTACGAAAAAATGTCCATAAAAGTCTCTAACAACTTCCTCTCCTACAAAAATCACACCTAACTCAGAAGATGTAATTTAACTGGGTTATGTTAATACAGCGACAAACATACATACATTTGTATATAATCTTAAATGCCCTAATTTTTTTCATCGTAATTCATGGAAGTTATTATCTCATCTTTCGTATGTAAACATGTAAAATATTCAGCATCTTCATTCCCCACCCCTCATTCCTTTTATGAAAATTTAAACCAAAAAAGAAAATTTTCTTTAGAAAAATAAATTTTGGAAAAATTTTCTAATGCCCCACCAGCACCTGGAAATGCCATTTCACCCAAAAAAAAAACTCTGACTGCTTTCTTTTTATGGCCTGTGATATTTGAAATAATTACAAAAAATGTTAATTACCCACCGAAAGACAGCCAGCCAGTCAGTCATCTTCATTTGCTCTGTATCATATCGTCATAAATGCTCTTGGATATTATTTTTACCAGAGTACTACAAATTACCGTTGTTTTTTTGTTGGTTGGTTCCACCACTTTATGTGACGCTTTTATGAAAATATCATCCAAGCAAATTCACCCGGCCATCCCAACCTCTGTCACCTTTTAGTAGTTATTCGTTATGTGGGGATAGATATGAACACAAAATTTTTAATTATGGCCATTAAAACTGGGTGAAAGACAAAAAGAAGAAGAAGATGATATCAAAACAATGGTGAAAAATATCAAATCGCTTAAAAACACTTTTTTAAATAAATATTTCTTTATAAATCCTCGTCTTGGATAATTTTTAAAAATATATCTTAATATATAAAAGAGCCCAGACGAAACGGATAAAGCTAGAGACTTGAAAATTTAAGAGTGGGTTGGGCTGGGTTTTTGGAAAATCCAAACTAGAAGGGTACGAAAATGTACCAAATATGGTACTTTTTGTATTAGGCGAACGGGAAGAGCTAGAATTCTGAAATTTGGAATGTGGGTCACTGATGGAATGTTAGAAAGATGTGCAAAAGGGGTTTTGGAAATTCGTACGAAGAGTACTAAATTTAGTTCTAAGTGTTCTATATATATATATATATTGCACATATAAAACTAGAATCTTGAAATTTTATATAGGGAATGCAGGTTGAGAAGTGGTGTTGATGTATGGAAATTGTTTTTAGAAATTCGTACTTATATGTATAAAAAGTACAAAACTTTACTAAATTTGGTACTATTTGCATTTAGTTGAGTGTATAGAGATGAAATCCTGAAAAGAGGAATTAGGACTAATATTGGAATACAGTATTGTGGTAGCCTAAACAAATCGTACAGATGTGTACGAAAAGTACTAAATTTGGTGCAAGTTGAATTCATGTGAACAGGTAGAGCTGGAGTCTTTAAATTGGGAATTAAAATGACTGTTGGAGTATAGAATTGATGTAGTTTTGGAAATTCGTACCTATTGGTACGAAAGGTACTATATGCTACTAAATTTAGTAAAATTTGGATTTTGCTTGAAAGGAAAGAGCTGAAAAACTGAAATTTGGAATTATGATTACTATTGTAGATTGAGCTATAGAGACATTTTTGGAAATTCGTATTTATGTGTACGAAGAGTACTAAACGGCACTAGATTTGGTACAATTTGAATTTGGGTGAACGAAGAGAGCTGGAAACCTAAAATTTGGAATAATGGTTGCTGTTGGAATATAAAATTGAAATATGGTAGCATAGTACTTATGTGTTAAACGGTACTATATTTGGTACAACTTTTGGATTTGGAATGAAAATTACAGAATTAAGGTAGTATTTTCACTAGCACTTAATGGTACTAAATATGGTACAATTCATTTTGTATGAGCGGAAATCCTAAAATTTGGAGTTAAAATTAAGGTTGGGGTGTAGGAGGAAACATGGAGGTAGTTTTAAAAATGTGTACATTTAGTACAATTTAGATTTTAATGAAATGATAGATATGGAAAATTTATATTTGATAATAAAATTACTGTTATAGCACATGATTGAGGTAGTGTTGGAAATTCGAACTCATAAGTACGAAAAGTACTAAATGGTACTAAATATGGTACAATTTGGATCTATGTGAACGGATAGGACTGGAATCTTGAAATTTATGATCAATATTACTGTTGCAGTGTGGAATTGAGGAAGTTTTAGGAACTCGTGCTTACATCTACGAATAGTAATAAATGGTACAAAATTTGGTACAATTTGGATGTTGGTGAACGAATAGAGCTGGAATCTTTAAATGTGGGCTTCTGGAAATTCGTATTTATGGGTACAAAAAGCGTTAAATTTGCTCCAATTTGGACTTTGGTGAACGGGTAGAACTCGAATCCTGAAAGTTGCAACTTAGGTGATTGTGGGAGTGTAGGAAAAGTGCAGAATGGTACCAAATCTGGTACAATTTGGTGAACAGGCAGAGCTGGAATTCTTAAATTTGGACTTACGATTAATATTTGAAAGTAGGTTTGGAATATTGAGATAGGTTTTGAAACATGGGTACAAAAAGTACAGAATGTGGAATCAAATCTGATATAATTTTGGTACGAAAAGTATTAAATTTGGTACAAGTTGGACTTTGGTGGAAATAAGATTACTGTTAGAGTGTAAGATTGATGTAGTTTTAGAAATTCTTACTTATGAGTATAAAAATTACTAAATGGTGCTAAATTTGAAACAATTTGGATTTGGTTGAATCCTGAGATTTGGAATTTAAATTATTGTTGAAGTGTAGCATGTAGAGCTATGGAAACAACTTTGGAAACTCGAATTTATGTGTACAAATAGTAAATAGAATAGAAAATTCACAAAATTTAGAACAATTTGGATTTGGGTAACGGAGCGAGCTGGAAACCAAAAATTTAAAATGTGGGTCACTGACGGAGAGTTAGAAAGATGTGTTAAGGGAACCCCCCATTCTCGATTTTAATATTTCAAGATTTTCAATGGGCCTGGTAAATCAATACCAATGCTTGTTAAGTTTTGTAACTTTGCACATATATATTTGAAGATTTAAAAGAGAAGAAAAATAATTTACAAAAAAATTTTGTTGTTGTTTTTTGTAATTAAAGAAAAGTCCTTATTTTTATGGCGGGCATGCTAACTCCTCACTGGAACATCGGAATCCGAAAATTCCAACGGTGTTAGAAAGAGTACATGTCTGGTTCTCCTATGAACTAGGATTATTGACTACGCTCTAAAATTAACAAAATGGCGGACCTTTGAAAAAATATTTTTGGAAAATCGCCGATTTTTGACCAAAAACCAAGTTAAAAAATAAGGAAGATCTTCACCGATTGGCTTTATCCTAGTTCATACGATAGCTATACACTCACTGAGATACGTGTAAAAATTTGAAATCGATTAGGGTTATTAGTTTTTGAGTTATCGTGCCCGCCATTCGCAAAAGAGAAAAACGCGCTTTAAGTTTGAGAAACCCTTTATCCGTCACTTGATGCTGACATAATAAATCGGCTATATCTTCAAGAGTTCTTGAGATTATCACTTGAAATTTTGTAGGGACATTCTTGAATTACTGTAGATTCTAATTAAATCAAAACAAAATTTGACCCCGAGAATGGTTGGGGTCCCCTTAAAGGGTTTTTGGTACTAATTGGTACTGGAGGTATGGTATGGAGGTAGTGTTGAAAATATGTACTTATGTGTTCGAAATGTGCTAAATGGAAATAATGTGGAACCTGTACGAATTTGCTGAAATATATAATTGAAATTCGGACCTATTTCTTTGTAATGGAAATAAAAAAGAGATTTCGGAATATGTATGTTGAAAATGTTTCAAAAAATTGATTCTGTCGTTTTATCTGAATTTAAATTGTAACGTATTTTTTTTTTTAAATTAAATTTAATCACATTCCAAAATACACTGACATGTGTCTCCCACTAAACATGAGATCATCTCAAAATGGCAATTTCAAATATATTTTGAAGCCCATATGTGTTGTGGTCCCCTTTTTGTTGGTGATTTCATAATTGAATTATTTATTTTCAAATACAAATATTTCTGTTTGTTAGATTCATTAAGCAATGACAATAAATGTCATTAAACTTTTAATTGTTGATGAAGTTTATCTTTTGGTTTGAGTTGAGGTTCATTGGTTAGATGGTGAGGGCATTTCTTAATTAATTGACACTTAACGGTCATTTTATGACTCCTAATGAATTTAACATGTTGTTGAGCTACTGGAAAAGACCACGAAAAAAATTATTTAAAATTCAAATGACATTATCCAAGCTGTCAAATAAATTGAATTTTGTTGTTCATTAAATAAAAAAAGTATTTGAAATTTGAATGATTTACGCAAAATGATGTTTGCGAAAAACAACAAAGCCACACAAGGATATGATGTCATTTCAAAAAATTCAAAAACTTTGGCGCAATGACTGTTGTGGGCCCTAACACTAAACATACTTGGTGATGTTGGTGATCTTGAAAATATGTTGTGGTCTTTTGTTGTTGAAAGTGAATTTTGCGGTGCTTCGCTTTTTTTTAATTGCGGATGTGGAACTTCAGTTCAATGGATATTTAAAAAAATACTTACTTACTAAGCGGGCTTGTTACAGAACGGTTGTTCCATAAGCCGACCTTTAAAAAGATTTCCAACCGCGTCGATCTTGTGCTCATCTCCACCAATTTGGAAGACCACTTTCCCAAATGTTGTTTTCTACTTGGTCTTTCCATCTAATTCGTGGCCTTCCCCTTCTACGGGAACCATCAGTAGGCTGGGGCATTCTCAATCATTCGCACAACATGGCCTAGCCACTGTAGTCGATTCAGTTCCATACGACTGACTATGGCGATGTCCGCGTATAAATTGTAAAGTTCGTGGTTCATTCGACACCGATATTCACCGTCAACGCAGATCGGCCCGTAGATCTTTCGGAGAATGTTTTTTTCAAACACCCCCGATGAGCTGACTCATCTGCTTGCGCAAGTACCCATGTTTCAGATCCATATAACAGCACGGGTAGTATCAGCGTCTTGTAAAGCGTGAGTTTGGTCTGGCGGAAGGTGGCCTTGTTTCTAAACTGCTTACTTAGACCAAAGTAGCATCTGTTGGCCATCACAATCCTTCTCCGAATTTCAAAGCTGATGTCATTCGTTTTATTTATGGCGGTACCTACCAAGGTATATAAAATCTTTACGTACCTCGAAGCTGTAGTTCTCAAGTTCCACAGTTGGTCCGAGTCTACTGGACGTCTTGCGCATTGATACCATCAGCTTGGTCTTCTCGCCGCTTACTGCCAGACCCACTTTGGCAGACTCCTTCTACATTTGTTCAAAGTCGGGCTGTTACCGCTCGCAATGTTCGACCCATTATATCGATGTCATCGGCGTAGGCGAGTAACATGTGTTGTTTGGTGTACAGGTGGATTTTCCGCATTGGTATGGTTCAATAATGTCATTGTTCATTAGCTTCAATCGTTCACACAGTACGCTGGATAGCACTTTATATGCGATGGGAAGGAGACTTATTCCTCTATAGTTGGCACATATCGTCTTGTCTCCTTTTTTGTGCACGGGACACAGGATGCTGAGGTTCCAATCATTGGGCAGGCATATTCCTCTAGCCAAATTGTACTAACCTGCTGGTGCATGCTCCTTACCAGCATCTGACCACCAATCTTGAATAGTTCGTCTTGTAACCCATCGGCTCCTGCAGCTTTATTGTTTTTGAGCGGATTTATTGATTTTATGACCTCATCTTGGCTAGGTGTCATACACTCCATACCGTCACTATTTGATACCAGAAACTTTTCAAAATGCTCCTTCCAGATCCTCAGCACGCTGTCTGTATCTGTCACCAGGTTTCCTTCTTCTTCATCTCTACAGGAGGATGTGCCCGCACCAAAACCTTCGGTTTGGTGTTTTATTCGTTGGTAAAATTTCCGAACATCATTCTGACTCCTGTACACCTCGTTTCGTCACATTTTTCTTGTTGTTTCTTCTTTTCTCGGAAAACACGTTTCTCCTCTTTTCTCCCGATAATCCTCCATCACATTACGTGTTGCTACTGTCTGCAGGGTTGCCCTATATGCTGCGTTTTTTATATCAGTAGCATTACGACACTCCTGGTCGTACCATGGGTATCGCTTTTGCTACAGTTTGTAGGGAGTGGGCAATTCTTTACCATTGTGCTTCTATACTATTATCGGGACAAGAAGTGCTTTCGTCAAACAGTTGGGTAAGTTGAGCGGAGTGTAGGCCTCGGCTACCTGTTGTGTTTGCAGCTTTTCGACGTCGTCCGTGTTGTGTTAGATCGCACCTTTGCTGTAACATTAAAACGAGTGCGAACCTTGGCTACTACAAGGTAATGGTCCGAATCGATATTCGCTCCTCGGACCCATCGAACGTCTAATACACTGGATGAATGCCTTCCGTCTATCACAACATGATCAATTTGATTTCTCGTTGCTTGATCACGAGAAATCCAGGTGGCCTTGTGTATATCGAGATGCTTGAATCTGGTGCTAACTACCATGCTGCCGAGAAGACAATGTAGAGCCCGAAAAAATATTTTAAAAATCCACGCCTTAGTAGTGCATAGAGGAAGTCTTTTTCAAAAACGAACTCTAGATGATAGCCTTTTTTCTCCAGATCTAGAGGGAGTCTTTTTCGTAGACGAGCTCTAGAAGGAGTATTTTGCATTGGCGAGCTTTAGAGGGAGTCCTTTTCATAGATGAGCTCTAGAGGGAGTCCTTTTCATAGATGAGCTCTAGAGGGAGTCTTTGTAAACGAGCTTTAATTGGAATCTTTTTCATAAACGAACTCTAGATGAAAGCCTTTTTTCATAGACCAGTTCTAGAGGGAGTCTTTTTCATAGGCGAGCTCTAGAGGGAGTATTTTGCATTGGCGAGCTCTAGAGGGAGTCCTTTTCATAGATGAGCACTAGAGGGAGTCTTTGTAAACGAGCTTTACTTGGAGTCTTTATAGACGACCTCTAGAGGAAGTTTTTTCCACAACGTTGTCGGATGTTTCTTCATGAAAGCTGAACTTTCCGACGGTGGGGACAAAGATATTTTCCCTTCCGATTTTTGCATTCAAAACTCTCATAGCAGAATTTTAATGTCATGGCCGGGGCAGCGATCACATGGCCATGACATTAGGCGCTCGTAAAATATGTCGTTGGCCTGCTCATCTTTGTCTTCAGTCGGAACATGGGCGCAAATAAGATTGATGCAGAAGAACTTCGCTTTTATACGGATTGTAGCAATTCGTTCATCTACTGGAGGAGTGAATCTGGAGACGAGGTCATTTATTCTCCTAATCGTCTGATTTACTTACGCCTGTCCCTTTCCATCGCATTTCCTGTAAGGCAATAATATCGGCTTTTTACTTCTTGAATACATCCGCCAAGGTGAAAACTGCGCCTGTTATGTACAACGTGCGCACATTCCAAGTGCAGATTCGCAGATCGTGGTCCTTTATACGTTTGCGGGGGTCGTCAACATTAGGTGGGTTTGGTTTTCTTTGCTTTGCTTCATAGTAGGTGGGGTTTTCCGAGTGTGGGCAATTAACCCGTCGCTTCAACCCATTTTTTATAGTTCTTATGGGTGAACTTGCGGCACATATCAGCTCACTAATTCAATGGGTGATGAAAATAGCTACACCAGGTGACACCGCGGGGAGGTCAGTGTTTTTTTAGAATTCTCCAAGTCATGGATCTTTTAAAAAATATTTTATAAAAATTTTCAAAAAATTAATATTTGTTTATATTTTAAAATTTTTTATTAATTTAATTTTTTAATTTTTCTTTTCAGGTGATTTCAACCATGCCCAGCATATTGCATCCCATAAAAAGGTAGGTTTTTGTAATTTTTATGACTTCCTTCGATTTTTTTTTGTATGTAACAAATTACATGTTGTAACGCCATTACATCGGAATCGGAATCAATAGCTTAGTATTGTTTTTTCTGTGTAGATATTTAGAATATTGGAAAAAGTTTTATGCACGAATGGCTATCGGTTTTTTTAAAATAAAATTTTATAGAAAACAATTTTTCGAACCCACCCCTTTGTCCCTCATAAAAAAGTAGAGGAAAATTCAGTCAAATACCTTTTGCCAGACATGCGTAACATTAAAAAAAGACCAACAAAATTCTATAATAAAGCCATAATTTAGAACTTTGATTCATCCACAATGAGTTGCTGAATTGCGGCGGAAAAGGGCATTATTCAGCGGAATAATCAAAAAATAATTATAATTTTTTTTCGGTGGATTTTCAGTCAAACATAGAGGGTTCGGCAGTAGTGGTAGTGTTGGCCACAACAACTACAAATTACATACAACCACCACGATCATGGAAAGCATCAGTGGCAGTAGCTTGTAGCGTTCCATGGCAGTAGACATTATCACTCCATAGTGATTTGGATGAGGGCATCTACAACCCACAACAACATTTGTATGATAATAATTATAATGATGATGACGACGATCATATTAATGATCGTCTCATGTTTTCAATCCGCCATACCACAACTACTAGCCACAAACAAACATTGCGAGTTTGGAATCTCTCCCCTTCAACTCAACCACAAAACAACAACTGCTACCTTTACATATTTTTTTGTCGATATGTGATATGTATGTCTGCCACCATATGTGTCACTTCACCTTCCTAGTCACTCGTCTATGTCACTCTATATTGATAGTGTCTCAGTTCGATGTTTTTTTGTTTGATTTCCTTGAATCAAGTGATTTATATTCCACAAAGAAGAAAGAGAGAGAGAGAGAGTGGGAAAGGGGGGAGTAGAAAGACAAAACCGCCAATGAAAGTCTTAAATGTGGCAGAAAAATTAACTATTTGCCACAAAATGTGTGCCATGAAAACACAATTTAATCCAAGGAAATTGTTATATAAATGATATTTCTACAATTCAGCTAAGCTGAATTGTGAGTTTTTATAAGAAAACATTTATTCTGCTAAGCTGAATTGAGTTATCTTAAAAAATTTTAAAATTCAGCTTAGCTGAATTGAGTTTTCTTAGCAATTTTTACAATTCAGCTGAGCTGAATTGAGTTTCCTTAAAATTTTTTTAGAATTCAGCTAAGGTGAATTTAGTTTTCATAGCAAAATCTACAATTCAGCTAAGCTGAATTTAGTTTTATTCACAAATTTCACAATTCAGCTTAGCTGAATTTAGTTTTCTTAACAAATTATACAATTCAGCTAAGCTGAATTTAGTTTTCTTAACAAACTCTACAATTCAGCTTAGCGGAATTTAGTTTTCTTAACAAATTCTATAATTCAGCTTAACCGAATTAAGTTTTCTTAACCAATTCCACAATTCAGCTCAGCTGAATTAAGTTTTCTCAAAAAATTCTACAATTCAGCTAAACTGCGTTGAGTTTTCTTAACAAAGTCTACAAGTCAGTTTAGCTGAATTAAGTTTTCTTAAAAAATTCTAAAATTCAGCTTAGCTGAATTGAGTTTTCTTAACTAATTCTACAATTCAGCCAAGTTAACAAAGTCTACAAGTCAGTTTAGCTGAATTAAGTTTTCTTAAAAAATTCTAAAATTCAGCTTAGCTGAATTGAGTTTTCTTAACAAATTCTACAATTCAGCCAAGTTGAATTGATTTAGCAAATCTAACAATTTATTTAAGCTGAATTAAGTTTTCTTAACAAATTCTACAATTAAGCCTGGCTGAACTGAGTTTTCTAAACAAATTCTACAATTCAGCTTAGCCGAATTAAGTTTTCTTAACAAATTCTATAATTCAACAAGTCTGAATTGAGTTTTCTTAAAAAATTCTACAATTCAGCTTAGCTGTTATAATTCAGTTTAGATGAATTGAGTTTTCTACAATTCAGTTTAGCTGAATTGAGATTTCTTAAGAAATTCTACAATTATGCTTAGCTGAATTAAGTTTTCTTACCAAATTCTACAATTCAGCATAGCTGAATTAAGTTTTCTTAACAAATTCTACAATTCAGCATAGCTGAATTAAGTTTTCTTAACAAATTCTACAATTCAGCATAACTGAATTAAGTTTTCTTTGCAAAATCTACAATTCAGCTTAGCTGAATTAAGTTTTCTTAGCACAATCTACAATTCAGCTTAGCTGAATTAAGGATTCCTAACAATTTCTACAATTCAGCTCGGCTGAATTAAGTTTTCTTAGCAAATTCTACAATTCAGCTTAGCTGAAATTTAAAAAAAAAATAATTTAAGTTGAATTAATTTTTATTTTTAATTTTATGACATTTCGATTTTTTGCATAATCAAAGGTGAAAGGCGGATGAATCCGACATCCTTTTTAGCCAATAAATTATTTACCCTGGTGCACATGTGACCAAGGTTTTTGATTTTTTATTAATTAAAAAAAATAATTTTGTTGTTGCTTTTCTTATCAAAAGATGCATCTTCACAATTTATGTATATCTACTGTCTATATGTGTGTGTCTGTTTGCTTGTCTCTCGGTCAGACTTTACATCCGAGTGATTTATGTAAGATACCCCTCTCTGTCCCCAGCCAGCCATCCACTTTTTTGCATAATCATACCGAAATTGTTATTTGATATATCGTCAACAGTCAATAGCAAAAAATTACAAAAAAAAAAAAAAAACATTCCGACAAAAGTGCAGTACCATAGTTCCGTAAATGCGTGCGGTTTTTGCATCCCATACCGCACACATTTTTTTCATATTCATATCCACATCTGATATGAATTATTGAATCGAATCAAGAAGAAAACATTAAATAACAACAGACACAATTTCAGCATGGAATTCATTCAGCTATTCAGCCATCAATCAAAAATCAACCTGAACAGTTTTACATTTACTGAGGGTAAGGGAGGAGGAGAGGGGGTGGTGATGGCTGGTTCACAGGAAAATCAAAACGCAAACAAAGAAATATTGTATTCATGGTGGAAGTGTATTGGTATAACGGTTGACCTGGTGAATAATAATAGTGCCAGTCGAACACAAGGCTCAAGGATCGCATATGGGAAAGTTCGAATTGTTAGGTAACTTCGAAGAAAAAATACTTTGATTGGGTCAATTGTTTAGACTCCCTTTCATAACTGGATTTTCAAAAATATCTTCTTTGAAAACATATCAACATTTCTACATATTTCCGTTCCGATCAAATATTTTGATACCTCATTCTGTAGGTAACTTCGAAAAAAGTAACTATTAAGTAAGCCAAGCCTTTGATCCATTAAAAAATTCCCAAATGTCAAAAATTGACAATTACCTCTGACGCATATTGTCTTCTTGGCGAAGCACCCTTCCTTTAATTGCCAACAACAACAATAATGATGATGATGATGTGGAGGAGAGGAAGTCATTGGTCAATGATCCCATACTCAATGGCGACACCACAGTGGCATTATCTAACCCCTGTCAGAATAGTTCAAAGTTTTTTGTTTGTTCTCCAGTTTTTTTTTTTATTTTTTGTGGTGGCGACATTTTAAATGTGGGAGTGCCTTCTAGCCATGAACCATTTACTGAAAAAAGTTTACAACACCACCAACAGATGTAAAGTTCTCCCTCTACCACACCAATATCCGATACGTAGTTTTTAATTTGAATCATTTAACCAGAAATGGTTGAGTGGAAGAGAGGGAGAGGTTAAAACGGTTCAATGGTGGCAATGATTATGAAATTGATCTAAAGTTGGAGGGTTAGGGCTAAAAGCTCTTAACAACAGTGTTTAACCTTCAACATGCCGAAAATGTCGGGGCTATGTAGTGCCCACTCGGTTGAAAAACAGGGCCAAGATAACCAAAGTTCCGAATAACGAGGGATTCAGTTATGTGGGAGCTACACCAAAAAGTGGACCCCAAATTGATCATTTTTGTTACGATGATTTGACACCTAATGAGAACCCGAAATATAAAATTGGAGACCATTCGGTTGAAAAACGTGGTCAAGATCCCCACAAAACCCGAAATTTAGGATGTACCGTTATATGGAACCTATGCTCAAAGGTGGACCAATATTCGTAATTTTTGGTAGGGCGATTTCGAACCCAATGAAAACTCAAAATATAAAATAACAGGCAATTCGGTTTACAAAATGTGCCGAAACTCCTATATGGTGGCTACCTTAAAAAAGTGGACCAATATTCATAATTTTTGTAAGGCCGGTTTTTTACTCACTGAGAACCCAAAATACCAAATTACACCAAGGACGCCAACTGCTATACAAAATTCAATGAGATGTTGTTTCAAGGCTGCGATATATGACAGCCCCCAATCGCATAAGAGAGGCTGCAGCAGATCAATCAATATACACCCTCGTTTGCTACAGATCTTCAAAAATATTTTCTAAAGAATCTCTCCTCATTGCTCTGATAGGATTTCTTAAACGATATATTCCATTTAGAGCTGACGTTGGGCGCCTTACTACAAACCCATCAGTCCCAGGTTCTTATCCCACCGAAGAAGAAAAAAAATCTTTCAAAATGGTTTTGAAATATTTGTAAAAAAGGCTTCCATCGCCCTCCAGATGAAATTCCTTCGAAGCCCTAAGAAATGTTTATCATGATCCTAGGTATCAACATCCATCACAAAAATAGGAATGAAATGACTCACCAAGTGAAAAATATCAAAACTAAATAAGCAAGGATACCAACAAAAATCAAAGCGACGTTACTTCTAGGCTACGGTAGATGGCAGCCCCAATCATATAGGACATGCTACAGCAGATCAAGCAATATACACAGTCATTTGCTACATGCCTTCAAAAATAGTTTACAATGAATCTCTCCTTATTGCTTTGATAGGGCTTCATAAATGATATATTCCCTTTAATGGTGGCGTTGGGCGCCATACTACACATCCATGAGTCCAAGGTTCTAATCCCAGCGGAGAACGAAAAAATCTTTCAAACTGGTTTGCGAATATTTCAAAAATGCTTCCATCATCTTCCACATAAATGCATCCGATGCCCCCGTGACATTGGGTGAAGATAGCACCCAGGGTAAAATGGCAACACTAAGTAAGCAACCACTTTACAAAATTCAGGGTGCGTTGCTTCTTGGCTGCGATAGATGGCAGTATATATACACCCTCATTAGCTGAAGGCCTTCAAAAATATTTTCAAAAGAATTTATCCTTATTGCTCTGATAAGGTTTCATAAGAGATACATAATTTAGGGGTGGCGTTGGGCGCCAAACTACAAACGTATCTGTCGCAGGTTCTAAGCCTAGCGAAGGAGGAATAATTCTTTAAAATTGGTTACTAAATATTTCAAAAAAGGCTTCCATCCTCCAGAAATTTTTATAATCAACCTCGGTGTCAACACCCAACACATGAGGATAGCACAAAATATAGGAATGGCAGGACTTAGCCCCACCCAGTGGAAAATGGCAACACTATACAAGCAAGGGCACCAACCGCTGTATAAAATTCAAGGCGACGTTGCTTGGCTGCGATACATATTCATATAAGCAAGGAATTCAAGCACTACACAAAATTCAAGAATGGATGGATTCCGAGTTCAAATACCAGCGAATGAGGAAAAATCTTTTCATGGTGGTTTTCGAACATTTTTAAAAAGCGACTTCCTCCTTCTTCTAGATAAAATCCTCTGACATTTTAATCGTCAACCTAGACTTCAAAACATGAGGATAACATAAAATAGAGAAAAGCATGTTAATATATTTAATACCATCGGGTCTGAAAATCGTCTGAAAAATAATCTTCACACTTATACCTCTGATAGGTATTATCCAAAAAAATCCTTATAATACAAACATATATCCCTGGTAGTCCTTGACAAGAGCTAGCGCCACCCAGTGGAAAATTGCAACTGAATATAAGCAAGGACGCCAACCACTGCAAAAAGTTCAAAGAAACAATGTTTCTAGCCAACGATAGATGGCGGCCCAATTACGTAGCAGAACAATTATCTACTTAGTTGGAATAAATAAATGAAATTATAGTGATTTGTGGACCATGCTTGGAGGAATGCCTATGACCCCAAGGGGAGAAAGGTGAGGAAAAAATTGTCCATTGGTATTAAACAACGGGTCTGAAAATCGTATAAAAACTAATATTCAAACCCCACACTCATAGCTCTGATAGATATTATCCAAATATACCTTATAATACCAACATATATCCCTGTCAGACTTTGACAAGAGCTAGCGCCACCCAGTGGAAAATTACAACTGAATATAAGCAAGGACACCAACCATTGCACAAAGTTCAAGGAGACATTGTTTCTAGCCAACGATATATGGCGGCCCCAATCACGTAGAATAGGCTACAGCAGAACAATTGTCTACTTAATTGGAATAAAAAAATGGAATGGTGCTGATTTGAGGAATGCGTTTGACCCCAGAGGAGAAAAGTGAGGAAAATTGTTCATTTATTTAATACCATCGGGTCTGAAAAATAATCTTCAAATCCCAAACACATAGCTCTGATAGGTATTACACAAATATTCCTTATAATAGCAAAATATAGCCCTGATAGACCTTTAAAATCTATGTCTACGGTTCTGGTTCGGTTTCTGCAGTTATAGCCCTGATAAAAATATATTGTTTACAAAATATTCTCCTAAATATTCCTTCCTTCCCCTGTCCGGATTACTGTCCTTTGTTTACATTCTCATACTTATAACTCTGATATAACATCGCGAGGTATTCAATATCTAACCTAAAATGTTGTCTTTGTCTTTGACACATTTAACCGCCTCTGATGTTTTTGGGTATTTTTAATTTTTAAAATTAATATTTTGTGTGTTTTTGTTTATTTCGACGCTTCCAAATATTTATTCTTTTTAAATTGTATATTTTCTTGTTTTAATATTTGTTGTTGTTTTAATAATATTTGCATTTGAAACCACAACAACAACAACAATGAAAACAAAGTATTCTACCGACGACATACTGATCTTATTATAATATTGTCATATTTTTCGTCGTCAAAAAAAAAAGAAAAACAACGATGTTCGAAAGAAGCCGAAGACGATGTGCGGAAAGTAAGTCAGACACACACGGAGGTGATAATGATTTTTCGTTCGTTGTCATTGTCACCACCGCGCGCATATTATGATCGGTTCGATGGTAAATAAATGAAGTGTGTAAATACATTACGGCATCCGAAGTACTTGGAGAGGGGTGAGACCAGTTGTTTTATGTACTTTGTTTTTAAGTTGATAGCTTCGATGGGTTTCTATGTTTTTTGTTTTGGTTATACTATGGACTTGGATAAATATTTTTATAGCAATTTACAATATAGACTTTAGAGTAATAAATAAATTCGGATGTGTGTGTCTTTCTTAGATAACCAAACGATTTGCAAGCATGAAAATTATTATTATTATCTCTGAATATTTCGGATAGATTCGAGAAGAAAATAAATAAAATTTAACATTGATTTCCGAAGCTAATTTTTTCAAGGACTAATCAGAGCTCTAAGCGTACATCACATTTTTCAAGAGGTAGGAGAGACAAAACAAGTTGTGGATTTAAAAAAAAAATTTGGGGAGACTTTAAATAAATATTTTTTGGAGTCTTTTACAAGGCTTGAATTTTTCAAAAAACATATTTTTGGAGACTTAAAAAAAACATTTTTGGAGACTAAAAAAAATATTTTTTGGAGACTTCACAAGGCTTGGATTTTTTAAAGAATATTTTTTGGAGGACCAACACAAGGCGTGGATTTTTTAAAGAATATTTTTTGGAGACTATTATTACAAGGCGTGGATTTGTTAAAGAATATTTTTTGGAGACTATTATTACAAGGCGTGGATTTTTTAAAGAATATTTTTTGGAGACTATTATTACAAGGCGTGGATTTTTTAAAGAATATTTTTTGGAGACTATTATTACAAGGCGTGGATTTTTTAAAGAATATTTTTTGGAGACTATTATTACAAGGCGTGGATTTTTTAAAGAATATTTTTTGGAGACTATTATTACAAGGCGTGGATTTTTTAAAGAATATTTTGGAGACTATTATTACAAGGCGTGGATTTTTTAAAGAATATTTTTTGGAGACTATTATTACAAGGCGTGGATTTTTTAAAGAATATTTTTTGGAGACTATTATTACAAGGCGTGGATTTTTTAAAGAATATTTTTTGGAGACTATTATTACAAGGCGTGGATTTTTTAAAGAATATTTTTTGGAGACTATTATTACAAGGCGTGGATTTTTTAAAGAATATTTTTTGGAGACTATTATTACAAGGCGTGGATTTTTTAAAGAATATTTTTTGGAGACTATTATTACAAGGCGTGGATTTTTTAAAGAATATTTTTGGAGACTATTATTACAAGGCGTGGATTTTTTAAAGAATATTTTTTGGAGACTATTATTACAAGGCGTGGATTTTTTAAAGAATATTTTTTGGAGGACCAACACAAGGCGTGGATTTTTTAAACCATATTTTTTAAGAGGACCAACACAAGGCGTGGATTTTTTAAACCATATTTTTTAAGAGGACCAACACAAGGCGTGGATTTTTTAAAGAATAGTTTTTGGAGACTATTATTACAAGGCATGGATTTTTTAAAGAATATTTTTGTGGAGGATCACCCTTCACAAGGCGTGGATTTTTTAAAGAATATTTTCTGGAGGATCACCCTTCACAAGGCGTGGATTTTTTAAAGAATATTTTCTGGAGGATCACCCTTCACAAGGCGTGGATTTTTTAAAGAATATTTTCTGGAGGATCACCCTTCACAAGGCGTGGATTTTTTAAAGAATATTTTCTGGAGGATCACCCTTCACAAGGCGTGGATTTTTTAAAGAATATTTTCTGGAGGATCACCCTTCACAAGGCGTGGATTTTTTAAAGAATATTTTCTGGAGGATCACCCTTCACAAGGCGTGGATTTTTTAAAGAATATTTTCTGGAGGATCACCCTTCACAAGGCGTGGATTTTTTAAAGAATATTTTCTGGAGGATCACCCTTCACAAGGCGTGGATTTTTTAAAGAATATTTTCTGGAGGATCACCCTTCACAAGGCGTGGATTTTTTAAAGAATATTTTCTGGAGGATCACCCTTCACAAGGCGTGGATTTTTTAAAGAATATTTTCTGGAGGATCACCCTTCACAAGGCGTGGATTTTTTAAAGAATATTTTCTGGAGGATCACCCTTCACAAGGCGTGGATTTTTTAAAGAATATTTTCTGGAGGATCACCCTTCACAAGGCGTGGATTTTTTAAAGAATATTTTTGTGGAGGACCAACACAAGGCGTGGATTTTTTAAAGAATATTTTCTGGAGGATCACCCTTCACAAGGCGTGGATTTTTTAAAGAATATTTTCTGGAGGATCACCCTTCACAAGGCGTGGATTTTTTAAAGAATATTTTCTGGAGGATCACCCTTCACAAGGCGTGGATTTTTTAAAGAATATTTTCTGGAGGATCACCCTTCACAAGGCGTGGATTTTTTAAAGAATATTTTCTGGAGGATCACCCTTCACAAGGCGTGGATTTTTTAAAGAATATTTTCTGGAGGATCACCCTTCACAAGGCGTGGATTTTTTAAAGAATATTTTCTGGAGGATCACCCTTCACAAGGCGTGGATTTTTTAAAGAATATTTTCTGGAGGATCACCCTTCACAAGGCGTGGATTTTTTAAAGAATATTTTCTGGAGGATCACCCTTCACAAGGCGTGGATTTTTTAAAGAATATTTTCTGGAGGATCACCCTTCACAAGGCGTGGATTTTTTAAAGAATATTTTCTGGAGGATCACCCTTCACAAGGCGTGGATTTTTTAAAGAATATTTTCTGGAGGATCACCCTTCACAAGGCGTGGATTTTTTAAAGAATATTTTCTGGAGGATCACCCTTCACAAGGCGTGGATTTTTTAAAGAATATTTTCTGGAGGATCACCCTTCACAAGGCGTGGATTTTTTAAAGAATATTTTCTGGAGGATCACCCTTCACAAGGCGTGGATTTTTTAAAGAATATTTTCTGGAGGATCACCCTTCACAAGGCGTGGATTTTTTAAAGAATATTTTCTGGAGGATCACCCTTCACAAGGCGTGGATTTTTTAAAGAATATTTTCTGGAGGATCACCCTTCACAAGGCGTGGATTTTTTAAAGAATATTTTCTGGAGGATCACCCTTCACAAGGCGTGGATTTTTTAAAGAATATTTTCTGGAGGATCACCCTTCACAAGGCGTGGATTTTTTAAAGAATATTTTCTGGAGGATCACCCTCCACAAGGCGTGGATTTTTTAAAGAATATTTTCTGGAGGATCACCCTTCACAAGGCGTGGATTTTTTAATGAATATTTTTCTCAGTTTCCCATTACAATTCCTTTACAACAATGCCATGTATTTGAAAGTCATTTTTTGTTGTTTAGATTCATTCCACCATTTCACAAAGAAACGGGACTTGTTTCAAAGTAATTTTCCAGCAGTAGAAGCAGCAACAACAACAATCGCTTAGCAGAAACGTCAGCCAGCCATACTTTTGCTTCTGCGCAAAAAGATGGCTTATTGTTGAGAGGAGCTTCTACACTTCTGAAAACAAAAACACTGTTTCATGGAATGATTGTTGTTATTGTTGTCGTGGTGGTGATGGTGGCAAACAACAACAGCACCAGCAACAAGTCATTCATGTAACTATGATACGAATTTTCTGACTGTAAATTTGCAACAAACTAGAATGGTGAGTGGATTGGAAGCCCGCCACTGCTGCCGCTATTTTTTTTCAGTTTTCTTTTGTAAAACTTTCTGCTGCTGCTGCACCACAAACACCAGGAGAAAAACTAAATCGATTAAAACCAGTTAATCCAAATAAAATATAAAAACTACAGCAGCAACAACAACAAACAACTGCAACAACAACAACATAGCAACCATTATATTTTATACTTTGCACTTTACCGACACTTTTAGCTGCCTTGTGTGCGGTGCGGTTCGGTGTTGTGCTATGGAGATATGTTTCATACATCCGAACCGTTCGGCAATAATATACCTGGTAAATTGTTTAATAATAGACAACGGCGACGATGCGGTTATATGGCTGACATTTATAAAGCGGTGTTAAAAATTATAGCTGTTGCAGCTACTGAGCTATTGAGGAAAGTTGTAATTATTATAAAATGCATGGCTATGACATTTATTTAACCTCTAGACAAGGTTGGCAAGAGATTGGAAATTGGGACTGGATTTTTTTTTAATAATTTTTTTTTTTAATTTTTAGTCAAGTGTTGATTTAAAAAAACTAGTACGGAAAGTAGTAAAGTCGGACGGTGCCGACTATATGATACCCTTCACCACTTTGGGTATATTCAACAGATGGAATCCTAACGGACGTCGCATTTTTAAAGGATCACCTAATTCTGGGTCTTTGGTGCACCATTTACTTAAAATCGGACGACACTATATATAGGCTACCTATATCTAAATTTGAACCGATTCCTATAAAATTTTGGGTCAATCGGACCCACCTGGAGAGTTTGGTGTCGCATTTATATCTAACTTCTAGGTTATACTAACTTCAGTATGTTGTGCAAAATTTTTTGTAAAATCGGACGAAAATATATATGTAAAAGCTATACCAAAATCTGAACCGAGTCCAACCAAGCTATATCTAAATACGAACCGATTTTCACGAAACTTAGCACACATCATTCTAGGCTTAATTCAGTACGCTGTACCAAATTTCGTGCAAATCGAAAGATATATAGGGATTTGGTGCACCATTTACCTTAAATCCGACGAAAATATATATCGGAGCTATATCTAAATCTGGACCGATTTTCAGGAAACTTAACACACATCGTTCTAGATCTAATTCATTACACTATACCAAATTTCGTGCAAATCGAAAGATATATAGGGATTTGGTGCACCATTTATCTAAAATCGGACGAAACTATATATGGGATCTATATCTAAATCTGAACTGATTTTCAGGAAACTTAACACACATCATTCTAGACCTAATTCATTACCCTATGTCAAATTTCGTGCACATCTGAAGGTATATAGGGACTTTTGTACATATTTTATATGAAATCGGACGAAAATATATATGGGAGCTATATCTAAATCTGAACCGATTTTCAGGATACTTATCACACATCTTTCTAGACCTAATTCAGTGCGCTGTGCTAAATTTCGTGCAAAGCAAAAGATATATAGGGACTTTTGTACACAATCGGACGAAACTATGCATGGGAGCTATATCTAAATCTGGACCGATTTTCAGGAAACTTAACACCCATTATTCTAGACCTAATTCATTATGCTGTGCCAAATTTCGTGCAAATCGAAAGATATATAGGGACTTTTGTGCATCATTTACCTAAAATCGGACGAAAATATGCATGGGAGCTATATCTAAATCTGAACCGATTTTCCTGAAACTCACACATCTAACACATCATTCTAGGCTTAATTCAGTGCGCTGTGCCAAATTTCGTGCAAATCGGAAAATATATAGGGACTTTGGTGCACCAACATTTACATTAAATCGGACGAAAATATATATGGGAGCTATATCTCAATCTGAACCGATTTTCAGGAAACTTATCACACATCTTTCTTGACCTAATTCAGTGCGCTATGCCAAATTTCGTGCAAATCGAAAGATAAATAGGGCTTTAGGTGGACCATTTCTATTAAATCTGACGAATATATATGGGAGCTATATCTAAATCTGAACTGATTTTCACGAAACTTAACACACATCATTCTAGACCTAATTCAGTGCGCTGTGCCAAATTTCGTGCAAATCGAAAGATATATAGGGACTTTGGTTCGAAAATTCCACAAAGGTTGGTTTTAGGTTTTAGTCAAGTATAGAATTTTGAAAAAAAAAAATTTTGTTTTGAAGTTTTAGGCAAACTTGAATTTTTTAAAAATATTTTTTAAATTTTAAGGCATGATTAATTTTTTTTAATATTTTCTGAAGTTTTAGGCATCGATACCTTCCTTCCAATGTTTCACATTTCAAATTTTCCATTTGTCCAAATAAAGAGATGAGAGGCATGCCTCATCATGTAATACGAATTCCAGAACATAACATTGGTCTCTTTGGAACAACATCGACGACGACAAGTTATGCAGTAACATGTTTGCCACACAACTCCTTTCATACCATAGACAGAATTGCAACTTTGGTGTTCTTCGGCTTCTTCTTCTTCATCATCTTCTTGGGCTTCCATGGCAGTGGCAGTCAGTTCGATTGTGACAATGCGTCGATGTTGGCCATGGAGAAGAAGAACATTGTGATGGTGGCTGTTTTTGGCCAAAATCGTGTCTTGTTTATTGTTGTTTTTGTTCAGAATTTCTAGTATTTCAGGTCTTTTTGTTGTAGATGATGTTCTCTAGACTCTATACGGACTAGAATAACAACTAGAAGACGTAGAAGAAGAAGAAGAAAATGTTTTGTATGGCATGTGGTATTGAATGAATTCAATGAAGCAAGAAAACACCAACAGAACAAAACAGGAGAAGAAGAAAAAACTTCCTTTTTCTATGAATCAGAACAAGTTGATATTGTCGGTGGAGGTGGTTGGAGGCAACCTGGGGAAGAGGAAATTACAGAACATTACAACTGAAAAAATACTTGTTTTGAAAAAAAAAACAATTGTGGAATGAATTGCTGTTATGTAGCAAAGTTCTACAAATCGCCAGTTTCATAATGTCTGTCTGAATCGGTATTATGCTATAGAGGCTATGTATGAATAGCCTGTTTTGTTCTCAACTGGTTGTGGGGATAAACAAATTAAGTGGTAACCCTGCGGGAAAATCGATCAAAAACACAAAAATACCCAAAAATTAATTGAAGTCTTGAAGCCTTGTTTTGACCCGCTGAAAAAAATCTTCTTTAAAAAATCCACGCCTTGTTTTGACCCGCTGAAAAAATCTTCTTTAAAAAATCCACGCCTTGTTTTGACCCGCTGAAAAAAATCTTCTTTAAAAAATCCACGCCTTGTTTTGACCCGCTGAAAAAATCTTCTTTAAAAAATCCACGCCTTGTTTTGACCCGCTGAAAAAAATCTTCTTTAAAAAATCCACGCCTTGTTTTGACCCGCTGAAAAAAATCTTCTTTAAAAAATCCACGCCTTGTCTGAGACCCGTTGAAAAAATCTTCTTTAAAAAATCCACGCCTTGTCTGAGACCCGTTGAAAAAATCTTCTTTAAAAAATCCACGCCTTGTCTGAGACCCGTTGAAAAAATCTTCTTTAAAAAATCCACGCCTTGTCTGAGAACCGTTGAAAAAATCTTCTTTAAAAAATCCACGCCTTGTCTGAGACCCGTTGAAAAAATCTTCTTTAAAAAATCCACGCCTTGTCTGAGACCCGTTGAAAAAATCTTCTTTAAAAAATCCACGCCTTGTCTGAGACCCGTTGAAAAAATCTTCTTTAAAAAATCCACGCCTTGTCTGAGACCCGTTGAAAAAATCTTCTTTAAAAAATCCACGCCTTGTCTGAGACCCGTTGAAAAAATCTTCTTTAAAAAATCCACGCCTTGTCTGAGACCCGTTGAAAAAATCTTCTTTAAAAAATCCACGCCTTGTCTGAGACCCGTTGAAAAAATCTTCTTTAAAAAATCCACGCCTTGTCTGAGACCCGTTGAAAAAATCTTCTTTAAAAAATCCACGCCTTGTCTGAGACCCGTTGAAAAAATCTTCTTTAAAAAATCCACGCCTTGTCTGAGACCCGTTGAAAAAATCTTCTTTAAAAAATCCACGCCTTGTCTGAGACCCGTTGAAAAAATCTTCTTTAAAAAATCCACGCCTTGTCTGAGACCCGTTGAAAAAATCTTCTTTAAAAAATCCACGCCTTGTCTGAGACCCGTTGAAAAAATCTTCTTTAAAAAATCCACGCCTTGTCTGAGACCCGTTGAAAAAATCTTCTTTAAAAAATCCACGCCTTGTCTGAGACCCGTTGAAAAAATCTTCTTTAAAAAATCCACGCCTTGTCTGAGACCCGTTGAAAAAATCTTCTTTAAAAAATCCACGCCTTGTCTGAGACCCGTTGAAAAAATCTTCTTTAAAAAATCCACGCCTTGTCTGAGACCCGTTGAAAAAATCTTCTTTAAAAAATCCACGCCTTGTCTGAGACCCGTTGAAAAAATCTTCTTTAAAAAATCCACGCCTTGTCTGAGACCCGTTGAAAAAATCTTCTTTAAAAAATCCACGCCTTGTCTGAGACCCGTTGAAAAAATCTTCTTTAAAAAATCCACGCCTTGTCTGAGACCCGTTGAAAAAATCTTCTTTAAAAAATCCACGCCTTGTCTGAGACCCGTTGAAAAAATCTTCTTTAAAAAATCCACGCCTTGTCTGAGACCCGTTGAAAAAATCTTCTTTAAAAAATCCACGCCTTGTCTGAGACCCGTTGAAAAAATCTTCTTTAAAAAATCCACGCCTTGTCTGAGACCCGTTGAAAAAATCTTCTTTAAAAAATCCACGCCTTGTCTGAGACCCGTTGAAAAAATCTTCTTTAAAAAATCCACGCCTTGTCTGAGACCCGTTGAAAAAATCTTCTTTAAAAAATCCACGCCTTGTCTGAGACCCGTTGAAAAAATCTTCTTTAAAAAATCCACGCCTTGTCTGAGACCCGTTGAAAAAATCTTCTTCAAAAAATCCACGCCTTGTCTGAGACCCGTTGAAAAAATCTTCTTTAAAAAATCCACGCCTTGTCTGAGACCCGTTGAAAAAATCTTCTTTAAAAAATCCACGCCTTGTCTGAGACCCGTTGAAAAAATCTTCTTTAAAAAATCCACGCCTTGTCTGAGACCCGTTGAAAAAATCTTCTTTAAAAAATCCACGCCTTGTCTGAGACCCGTTGAAAAAATCTTCTTTAAAAAATCCACGCCTTGTCTGAGACCCGTTGAAAAAATCTTCTTTAAAAAATCCACGCCTTGTCTGAGACCCGTTGAAAAAATCTTCTTTAAAAAATCCACGCCTTGTCTGAGACCCGTTGAAAAAATCTTCTTTAAAAAATCCACGCCTTGTCTGAGACCCGTTGAAAAAATCTTCTTCAAAAAATCCACGCCTTGTCTGAGACCCGTTGAAAAAATCTTCTTTAAAAAATCCACGCCTTGTTTGACCCTTGAAAAAATATTCCTTAAAAAATCCATGTAATCATGATCATGTTGTGTTTTGGCCCGTTGAAAAAATCTTCTTTAAAAAATCCACGCCTTGTTTGAACCTTGAAAAAATATTCCTTAAAAAATCCATGTAATCATGATCATGTTGTGTTTTGACCCGTTGAAAAAATCTTCTTTAAAAAATCCACGCCTTGTCTGAGACCCTTGAAAAAATATTCCTTAAAAAATCCATGTAATCATGATCATGTTGTGTTTTGACCCGTTGAAAAAATCTTCTTTAAAAAATCCACGCCTTGTTTTGACCCTTGAAAAAATCTTCTTTAAAAAATCCACGCCTATTATTATAGCCTTTGAAAAAAATATTCGCTTATGGCAACCCTGTAACCATTAAAATTTTCTGAAAGTGTCTATGAATACAAGTTTGGTGATCGTCATGACCACCTCCACCATTCCCACCTCCCTCATCATCATCATCATCTCCTCGATTATATTCATCTTCCATAGTTTATGTTACGGTACTTGGGCCAATTACCTATTTTTTTAGCCAAACAAATCTCTTTTTTCTTTTTCTTCCTGTTTTTTTTTTTATTTTGCAAAATCATTAGCCTGTTCTGGCATCACCATTGACCAAGAACTCCACTGTCTGACACCGACTGACAGACTGGCTAGCTGACCAACAAATGAACGGGCTTGTTTGTCCGAAAAAAATTCTTATTAGCCAGTCAGTCAGGCAGGGTGATGGACATCAATTGCCAGTAGAACAATAAAAAACAAAATCTACCCATAGGTTGATGGACTTAATAGCAACAACAAGAACAACAACAACAACATCTGCTACCCACAATATTTTATAGTTTTGCTATCAATTTGTTGGCTTGGGAACCTTTTTCCGTTTTTTTCGCCAAGTCATCTTGGCCAAATGATTTGCTATTATTTTGAATTTTTTTATTTTGTTGTTGTTTTTGTAGTATTTTTTTTATTTTTGTAATTGGCCTTCAGGCCATACTACAAAATGATATCAAATCGCCCCATTGTGGGTGAGAGATCATTTTTATGAATTGGAGTTGTTGCCCTGAAAAACAAGTGGTGCTGGTGTTCCTAATCTGTTGGTAAGTCCCACTGTGAGATCAAGTGTTTTCTGTCTGTGTGTTTTTTCTTCATTTGAGGGCAATTGTATTAGAAATGATATTTTTTATGAGAAAAACAAATATAAATACCGTTCTTTTATTATTTTCAAATAGGTGAAACTTTCTTCATAAGCTGGGGCTTTGAGGTTCGTTTAAGTTCTTGGAAATTTTTGTTTTGGAAGAGATAAATATCTGCAATGATTGGTAATTGTTTCTATGGTCTAGTTAGAGCTAAGACATGTATTTAAAAAAATATTTCCAACAACTTTAGAAAGGCGTGGATTTTTAAAGAATATTCTTTAAGGCCTAAAGAAGGCGTGGATTTTTAAAGAATATTTTTAGGTCCCAAAAAATGGCGTAGGTTTTTCAACGATTTTTGTTTTTGCAGGGCCTATAAAAGGCTTGGATTTTTTAAAGAATAGTTTTTCAGGGTATATAAAAGGCGTGGATTTTTAAAAAATATTTTTAGGGTCTAAAAAAGACGTGGATTTTTAAAGATTATTCTTACTTACTAAGCTGGCTTGTTACAGAACGGTTGTTCCATAAACCGAGCCTAAAAAAGTTTTCCAAGCGCGTCGGTCTTGTGCGCATCTCCACCAATTAGGAAGACCACGTTCCAAGATGTTGTTTTCTACTTGGTATTTCCATCTAATTCGTGACCTTCCCCTTCTACGGGAACCATCTGTAGGCTCGCTTTTATATGCCTTTTGAGCTGGGCCATTCTCATTCATTCGCACAACATGCCCTAGCCACCGTAGACGCAGCACCTCAATACCACTGACTATGTCGATGTCCGCGTATAAATTGTACAACTCATGGTTCATTCGACGCCGATATTCACCGTCGACGCAGATAGGCCCGTAGATTTTTCGGAGAATTTTTCTTTCAAACACCCCAAGAGCTGGCTCATCTGCTTGCGCAAGTACCCATATAACAGCACGAGTAGTATAGTATCAGCGTCTTGCCAACTGTTTGTTTGGTCTGGCGGGAGGTGGCCTTGTTTCGAAACTGCTTACTTAGACCATAGTAGAATCTGTTGGCCATCACAATCCTTCTCCGAATTTCAAAACTGATGTCATTAGTTTTATTTATGGCGGTACCTACCAAGGTATATCAAATCTTTTACTACCTCGAAGCTGTAGTTCTCAAGTTCCACAGTTGGTCCGAGTCTACTGGACGTCTTGCGCGTTGATACCATCAGCTTGGTCTTTTCGCCGTTTACTGCCATACCCACTTTGGCAGACTCTTTTTCAATTTGTTCAAAGGTTGACCCATTATATCGATATCATCGGCGTAGGCAACATGTGTTGCTTGGTGTACAGAGTGTCATTTCTGTTCACTTTTTCCTCTCGTATGACCTTTTCCAGCAGGATGTTCAAAAGGTCACACGACAAACTGTCACCTTGTCTGAATCCTCGTTCGGTATTAAAGGGCTCTGAGAGGTCCTTTCCGACTTTAACTGCTGATCTTGTGCCACTTAAAGTTATCCTGCATAGCCGTATTAATTTTGCTGGAATGCCGAACGCTTTAAAGACCTCTGAACGGATAGGGCTGTCGAATGGGGCTTTATAGTCGACGAATAGGTGGTATGTGTCGATGTGTTTTTCGTGGATTTTTTCC